>NC_056738.1:270698803-270943803 GCF_019279795.1 Protopterus annectens | reverse complement strand
ATACATGAATACTCATCTTTCATTAAAGCACTAATAATAGAATCCAATAAACATTTATTCATATTTGTGTACAGAACATTGCCAACACCATCATATCAAGCATGTTTCATTCTGTCACAGTGGACTTAACAGTATGGCTGTCAGTATTTGTATGTCTTTATAAAATGGGCAGGATATATGCCATATATTAATGACTACTCAACCACGGCTAAAACACATTCCATGCATGTATTAAAAAGTTCAGATTAACAAAGAAAAATAATCAGAAAAATAAATATTCATCTCTAATAAAAAGTGTTCATTCTTCAGAAACCTGAATGCTCCTTTCGCAAGCAAATATGGGCAATGGCTTGACTTTCAGGGGAAAAAAGTTCTGTAAATAAAAAAAAAATGCATAAAAGAAGTCAAGTGTATAGCATTACTTAATTAGCTTGTCAACAACTGGTACAGATCCACAAAAACTGCTCATGAAACCACAAGTTGAAATAGATATAAATCCACAGATGTTTTATTCTCTTTCTAGTGCCTTGGTATAAAAACCTTCAAGGAGTTACAAACAATCATTTACAAACCATACTATATATACAAAAAAACTCCATCATTATTCAATTAGACACTCAATTACATAATTGAATTACATAATTAAATAAAACATTTCCAATTGACTTCACCACTGAGGCCTAAAAAAAACAATATACCATACTTCAAAATGAACACAGATTCTTTATACAGAAGTTTTTCCTTCAATAACATTTCATTCTCATTATGAAGCTTAACTTGTTCTAAAATAGTACCTTGAAGCAATAAAGAAATACTATTATGTTTTTCTTTAAAATGGGCAGAAATAATCTTATCTTCCCTTTGGTTCCTAATGTCTCTAATGTGTTCCAGAAATTTAACTTTAAATGGTCTCTTATATTCTCCAATATAAAATAAATTGCAGGGGCCCCTTAAAGCATAAACCACCCCTTAGTATTACAAGAGAATGTGTCTTTTAGTGTAAATCTAATTTTGTTAATATAATCAAAAGAACATTCTATATGCTGGCAAACAGAACAATTCTTACAACTTGTGGTTCCCATACATCTGTGAACATTACTTATATTTGTCACTGGTAAAACAAACCTACCATGTATGAGCATATATTTTAAATTTTTGTCCCTCTTATAAGAAATCAAAAGTTGTCTAGGTAATATATTGCGCAAAACATTGTCACTCAGCAAAAAAGTCCAGTAATGTTTGACAAGATTAATAATTTCTTTACTTTTAATGTTGCAGACAGAAACAAAATACATTTTCTCTCCCCCCCCCTTCTTGTCAAAAAATGTGCTTCTTCTATGATATTCATCTCTATTGCCAACTTCCGCTCACTCATTCTAATGATTTTACTTTTGGCCTCATTGGTAATCTCAGAGTTATATACTCTATTCAATAACATTTCAGCCAATTCTGCAATTTCCTGATATAAGTTCCTTTTGTCACTGCAAATTCTGGATAACCTTAAAAACTCACTATATGGTAATGGTGATATAACGAGGTGGGGGGCAACTAGAGGCATGGAGGTATTGACTCCTGTCTAAACATTTCCTATGCACCCCAGATAAAATAGTACCTTCATCTAAGCCCACCAGTGTTAAATCCAAATATATAAACTTTTTTCCATACTGTAATCCATCAAAAGAATGATTATAGGAATTGTGTTGCAAATCCTCAACAAAGTTTATAACTTCAGTATTACCCCCCTCACAAATAAAAATCATCTAATCTATGTAACGAAAATAAAATTTAACATAATCCTTCACAAATCTATGTTTGTATAGACACTCCACTTCAAAATGTGCCATAAAAGGGTTCGCATACATGGGGGCAAAAGGTGCCACCATGGCCGTACCTTGCTTTTGCCTTTAGATTTGATTGTTGGTGGTATGTTATTTTACTTACTTATCTGTCTATCTATCTAGTTATCTATCTATCATGGAGGTAGAGAACACACACACACACACACACACACACACACACACACACACACACACACACACACACACAATGACTCTGTTGAGAAAGCAATACTGGACAGTGACTTTCACTTGCTTTAGACATATGTCATTGCATCGATGTAAAAAACATATTTTGACTGTTCTAACACACCATGCTCTGAATTGTCTTCAACAGCTTACTAAGATTATATTACGCATGCTGTGAAGCTTATCAGTTTACACTCTGCCTTTTTTCTTTGTTTTCCCATGGTTCAGTTTCCATTTGCTTGGTTTTCCTCTTTCTAGCACAGTTCCTCTGAATGTCACAAAACATCTCCAGTAGGAACTTGTTAGTCACATGGCAAACAGCATACTGGAGAATTGTTTCAAGGTTCATATCTATACTACAGTACCTGTGACAAATTTCAGAAGTAATATAATACTGAACTCTGAAGCATTAGCACTCCACACACTGTTTAGGCAACAGTTTAGAACACAAGTCCAGTAAGCATTTTCCAGTGCATACAGTTCAAAATTCTCAGACTTGTTTTCTCAGAATACCAGTGCAACAAATTTCTTCAACACATTTCCTCCTTTGTTTTTGACTAAAGGCTTTGTGCTACCAGAGACATTTGCAATAATTTTGCAACTGTTATTACTTCTTTTTTAAGCACATCACTTTTTCACAGATTGCATACTTTAGCAATAACTTTTTGACACAGGATTTCTGGCAACTTAAGTAGTAAGTACTTTGAAGCTATAATGTGTCACAACTCATTGGTTTTACTTCTTTATTTAAAGTTGTCATAAGTTTTTTACAATAAAATAATTCAAAATAAGCATACAGCACTTGTTGCTTGCATACACTCAGTGTAAGCACTTTCTTTCACCAGAATTCATGAGTGGATACTTTATACTCAAAAAATATTTTTCACCATAGACTTCTTTCAGCAGCTTATTACATCCATAGTGGGCATCTTTGGTAAGCAGCCTTTAACAGTTTAATTTCACTTTGCCAAAGTATTAAACAGTACTTGCAGTTTTACCACTGGTTTTCATATATATTTATATAAAACTTTTTACTTGCTTCATGTAAGAATTCAACTTCTGTTTCTGGCTTTATGCTTTAGGCATAGATGGGAAAGCCAAATAATGCTATTTGGTTAAACTTATAAAGCAACAATTAACGCTTGCACTTCACTCTGAGTTTAAGGAACATACTTCAAGCAAGGCAAACCCTAGAGCTTGTAATCCCAATCCACTGCATGTCTTTAGAATAGACCATTGACCTAGCAGCATACCTCTAAACTGTACAGATTTTTGCAGAATGTTCAGATTTTGGCGTCATATTTTTGGTCCATTTTTCATAAAATTGTGGTTTTCTGGCAAATTAGAGGTAATTCATTATAGTCTGAAGTTCAAAAATAATGACAGACATTTGAATTTCAGATATCATATCCTTCAGAAAATTCATGCTAATTCAAAACCTGTTATTCTATCAACTTTCTAAGTTTATAAGAGCAATATTTAAAAATTCTCCCTATTTTTGGGCCTTTGTCCTACTTTTCGTTATGGCTTTATCCAGATTTCTTGCTCTAAGAGGTTGAGAGGTAGGACAAAGGCCCAAAAATAGGGAGAATTTTTAAATATTGCTCTTATAAACTTAGAAAGTTGATAGAATAACAGGTTTTGCACTAGCATGAAATTTCTGAAGGATATGATGCCTAGCATCCAGTTAAGATTTCATACAAGAATGGAGGTTTATTCCCTCAAGCCTTTCTCAATATACTCTAAAAAACAGTTTTATTAACCTCACAGCAACACAAAGAAAATTTCATTTCACAAATTCTCATAGTGGTTATCCATAGTTGAAATCAAATTTTACCAAAAGTCTCCTCTAGCTATAGTATTTTGTTGAAATGTCAAATAAAAAAACTTCCACTACTCATTAACACATCTTCAGTTGTTTTACCAAAGAAAAACATGGTGGGCTTGAGGTTTTAGAGACAATATCTTTAACCCAACTTAAACATTTTTTTTCAGAGCAATTCACAAGTTGTACGTTTTAAAAACAGAGTAATCTGCTCGCTCTTTACTTCCAAGCTGTACACTATTAATGTTATGCAACTTTCAGAAAGCTAAGTTCCCCTGGCTTTCTTCTTACCCCTTCCACAAACCATTAAAGCTTTCCTTATTCAACAAGAATAGAGGACTGACATACTATCTTTGTGATCCTGTCTTTTATAAAACACTGAACCATGTAGGAGCCTTATCCCTAAAAGTTCCAGAGCATTCTGCTGTTCAGAAAAAAAAACTTAACAAAGGGTCCCACAAATATTCCACTGGCAGCTGCTCTTCTTCCTGTCATTGTGATATATATTAACAGCCTTTATTACGAAGTCCGGAGGTATTTCCATACTTAACATTGGACATTGCAGCACCTAAGCAAAAAAAGCTACTAATACAAATGCATAGTAATATACTGCAAAAACTTCACTTTCCATTTATGAAACTTGCTCTTGCTGTTGTTCAGGCAGCCATAAACAGGACACATAGATCCAGAGTGGGAACATCCCAAAGGAGCCCAAAGCTCTGCAAATTAACTCCACAATCCATCAAAATGGCTGCAGTTTGTCTAGTTGACCACTGTCTAGTTAGCATCACAGGTGCTAGAGGGACTGGCAAGGGGAGTATGGGGCTGAGTGGCCAGTGGTGACTTGGTCACCCTGGGGAGGAAGGTGGCTTTGCTTGCTGCACTGGCAATACCTGCAGGAGTGCAGGTGTATGTCCTACAGCAAAGAGTTCATGTTTCACAGTGACTGCATGTCTCACAGTGGTGCACCTATTACAAGGGAGCTTACATGTGTGGTACTACACATGCACGTCCTGGGAGGTAACTATGGCAAAGCTCACTAACAACCCGTGGGAGAGTTTAGGAAAGTGAGAGCCAGTCTCTAGCATGAGAATGATGGCTTCCAGTTCTGGTTGGTTCAGCTTTCACACTGGAAGAATTAATGGGCCTTAGGGCTGTCACCTCCAGGGAATAAATTGGCCAACATAGTGGGGAAGTGGATTAGTGGTCAGTGCTAAGTAGGGAGATCAGGTTTAAAAAAAAAAAAAAAGCACTGCAGTACAACAAAAACATTTCCATAGTTTCTTCCTTATTCATGCGATAGAAAATTACACAGTCATAGTTTTCATATTTAGCACTGCCTTTTGCCAACACTTTCAAGTGAGGCAAAAATTACAAAAAATTGTGAACATACTTTTCCTTATGGTGTTTAATTGCCTCTCTTTAACCAAATAAGACAAGATTAAGACCATTTCATGGCAAATTGTCTCTTCTCTTCCAACAAAAGAATACACCCTGGACTCTAAACCTTTTTATGCATACAGACATTATACAAGAAGTACTAAAAGCCATGGTGGGAAATCAAGAACTAAAAACAGACCTTGGCGAAGGGTCACATCACCGACAAACATAAGGAGTCTGGAAGGATGATTACATTTTAATCCACTGTTTATGAGATTAAAGTTAGAATTTCAGTGATTCATTTTATCTCTAAACAAGTAACCACTGTAAAGGTTTGAAAAAAGTCTACCATTTGAGCTGCAAAACTCTAGCAATACATTATCAGCCAAATAGAAGCAATATGGTCAGAATCAAACATCTGTCTGAAGTCCAGAATTGCCACTAACTTATCTGTGAAATAGAAGAACAAAATGTAATCAATTCTCCCAGGGATAATGTCACATTGTTCAAAGCACAAAATATGCCCTAAATATTGATGGACTTCTGTTCAGACTGACAGCTAGTTCCACTAATCCCTCCTGTTCAACCTTGGAGATGTTAAATCTGCTTAGTCTGCCCAAACGTCTCAGATACAAGTCTGTCTGACTCCTAAAAAAGTGAGGAAAAAATCCTTTACTGTGCTCACTCAGTTCTGAAGGCACATGAATTCTTATCAGAAGCTACCAAGAGTTTGGGCACATCTTAGGGAACTTGTTCTTTAAGCATCACAAATGAAATATTGATCACCCAATCAACTGATGCAAAATAGAACAGATTATGTCAGAACTATATAAAAATTAGCTCATACTTAAACTGCTACACAGAAAAAAAAAAACTGAGATGCAGCTTGAGGAAATGGAGAAAACATGTCTTATTCTAAACACATAGCAGAAATGGACACATCTTTAATAAATGCCACCCAGTGGATTCTCCACATGGAAACTCACACAGACTTACTTGAATCTAGGAAACTATATTAGGAGGATCATTCCAGACAAAAGTATTTACTTCTCAGGAATCCCAGAAACCCACAAGGGCAGGTTAGCCTTTCACTCACTGATTACAATTTGTTGGGAGAAGGCTTGGAAATTTAACCTTACATGTCTAGCTCAGGTTAAGATTTTCTGCCTTAACAGCACTCTTATTCTTGGATTGCCTGAAGCCAACACAAGACTGTGCTCCCAGCTGGGCTCAGGCATTAATACAGTATCTTAAGACAACCAGAGCTCACAGAACATGGACTCTGGACTGCCCTGAAGCCTCTTCTGTAATGTCCCAACTACCTGAACCATTCTGTCTCTTTAAAAGGAGGATGACGGTTCACAGGAAGGCTACCTCAGGTGTAACAAAGCAGATCAGTATGCAACGAACAGTCACTTGAACTTAATAAAGCTTTTGAGGTGTATGTTTGACTGCTCTGTATAATGTCACAGCTCTTTTTAGAGTTCAATTCTTTCACCAGTGACACTATGTCTACTGTAGATACTGCACTTTGTGTTCCATCCAAATATATTTTAAGTTTGTTTTAAATGGAGAGCCAATAGTGACATTTCAAAAATGTTTCCTCACACAATGCTGGACTTTCCTAATGCTGATTCATGAAAGGTCTTACATTCTAGAATACATATTTTTAAACCTGACTTGCGTTACTTGCCACTTTCTTTTATGCAGTAGGTTTCTTCCTATTATTATGTCATGTAATTTACTTGTGTTATGAAAATACTCAGACCAAGGGTCTTTGCCAATGTACAATGTGTTAATTTCTTCCTCTAAGCTTTGTTCAGTCAAAGTTCCCAATTTATGATATTGACGCAATTCAAGTAATGAGGGAAAGTCTGATCAGATCATAAGTTAAAAGATCTCAGAAACTGTATTCTCATATTCTGTACTTTATTATGGCACTGCTCACATAATGAAAACCAGAAACTGAATTGGCTGGAATTAAGGAGGCTGCATGATTTCTTGTGGTTTGCTGATTAATCCTTTGTTTCTTTTGTAGTGCTATATGGTTAAGGATTACATGTCTCCATCTGAACAAAAGCTGATGCCTTTTCCTTGGGAGTATTTTTTTGATTTGCATATAGTTTTGGTTGTTGTTTCACAGTTAAGTATATATAACTTCTTTTTAATTTGGTATCTGAAAACACAGTTAAAGCCTTATTATATGCTTATGTGGATAGTTCTTATTGTGTATGCATTGATTACAATGCTATAAGTCAAAGGTACAACACTTTCATATATCTGACCTGGTTGTAGTCTTTCTATACTGTAAACTGTCAACAAAGAGGCAGAAATCAACAGAAGTAAATTAAAAACAAAAACCACCAACACAGACTGATGCCACCGAACCAATACCTTTATTATACTGTTACAATAAAAACACTGAGAGCTTTCATTCGTAACTATAGAACTTCATCAGAGTGGTAATCACAACAAACAATGCCCCTATTTAAAAAAATAACCACCAATGAATTGATAGTACATACTTAATAAGTTACTTGATTGATTATTAGTTATTAACTGTAAGTAATAAGGGAACAACACAATTCATACCTATATACCCAAATATAATAAAGTGATGACAGTAAAGCTAAAAAACACAAGCAAAATGCATAAATGCCAAATATAAACAAATTTTGCATATAAAGTTTGACTGATAAAAAAATATATATGTATGAAATGTGTGTAGAAATAAAAATAAATAATAAAAATAGTAGTTCATTAATATTATTAACCCAAACAACAATAAACCTCACAAATTGGAATCTTTCATTTTGAGCACACTACTAATAGATACAACATCGTTCAAGACAGGAAAGACAGATGAATTCAGTCTAAGCTGCCAGTTAACCTCACAGAGCTCCAACAAAATTTTAACATCACCACCCCTAAGGCTGAATTGCACATACTCCACTGTAAAGAAAACAAACTTGTTGAGACCAGTGTAATCCTGCATATGTTTAAATAATGCATTACAATTTGTACCTTTTTTAATATTATAACAGTGCTCCTGAATCCTGTCTCTCAATTTTCTAGCGGTTTTCTCTACCTAAAAATCAGGACAGGAAACACAGATGGCTACATATGCCACCATGGAGGAATCACAGTTGTTCCTACAGGGCAAGGAATGGTCCTAGCCATCCCTTCAGTGGAGATGTATTGTCCCTCTTGTATAAATTGGCACTGATTGCACCAGCCACATTTGGCCATATAGCTACATTTACCACTGGGGGTAGTCAATTCAAGTTCAAACAAGTTTTTAAGGTTTCTCCCTCTGTTAAAAACAACATTGGAAAAGTTGCCTATCTTAGCTTTTAACTCATCAGGAAATACCAGGTTCCAATTTTCCCATATTATTTTGACATATTTAAAAGTGTCACTGGCAACAGGCAAACAAACAACAACTTACTCTGATCAACACTGAAAGTAGATTCAGAAAATGTTGGACCCATTTTTTCACCAATAATGTCATCTTTCCACAAAATAGGGCAGAACCCCCTTGAAGTACTTCATCCTTAATGTCACCCAATAAACTGCAGGGTTAGTCCTGTGTTCTAAATAAAGTAATCAAAAAGTCCAGTTCAGTAAGAAAATTCTCATCCACATTTATAAGTCTGGCAAATGGACCATTTGGCCTTTTACTATGCCTGTTTATTGAAATAAAGGATGACAACTGTCAAAATGTATTTTCCAATAAATGGTGGAAGTGTACTTCAATTGTGAAGTGTCTTTACCAATGGACACATCCAAGTAGTCAATGCTGTCAAAACTCAAGTGGTGGGTGAAAGATAAGAACTCTGTGGAAGAATCAAAACATTTTTGAAGTCAAACCAAAATATGGGGCCCGTTACCATATAATAAGAATGTCATCCAAAAATCTGAAATATGCTGCTGCAAAATGAAACCAATCAGAAGTAAAAATGAAGCTCTCTTCCCAAAAGTTCAACACCATGTTTGTACAAATTGGGATGACAGATACACCTATAACAATGCCTGAAACTTGGTAGAAGTTCTCACCTTTGAAGTATACAAAGCTGTTGTGTAAAACCAGATCTAAAAGAACTTCCATCAATTTAATCTGTGAGTTAGAGAATACGTTGTTGTTATTGTTGCTCTGCTTGACCAAAGTAGTTTAATTTCTTTGATTAAATCTAAAAGCTTCCTTTCATTGTCAGCAATCATAAGCTGAAGTATCTTAATTCCTGTTGTGTTGAACAGGTTAAGTAGTTCTTTACGTAAAGCTGAATTAGGAATTAACCCATTTGGGTATCTCCAGACACGAAGAACCTTCGGTGCAATGCTCTTCTGTATGCACTCAGTTAAATAGCAATTCTCCACTGAAGTCATTTAGTTTTCCTTAATTTCAGCTCAAAAGTATTGAGCTGTGTCTTCAAAGAACTGGAGGCAATACTGTTAGTAGTGGTAGACCGGAAAGCCTCAATGGTGTTTAAACAATGTTCAAAATGAACCCATTTTTGGATAGAGTGAAAGTTGTGGATTGAGCCATCTTGTAACATGTTGCTAGAACAGATATCTCCACTGTAGACAGCATCCAGTCATGGTACTTTCCCACTAGCTAGTCCTGTGTTATCATGTGGTGTAAGGGCATTAACCATTCTAACTCCATCACCAGAAGTAGTTGAAGACAAAGAGGGTGAGATGAACTGAGTTATCTGCTGTGTAAGACAGGTTAACTCCCCTGGCAAGGACTGGCAAGTGTTTGTGATGGATGTGCATTGAGTGAAAGGAGATTCCAATGAAAATTTGGCAGAAATACTGCTGCAGGGTGGAAACGCCAAACACCAAAACTAAGAACCAACAAAGAGGCACAAAGCGATAGAAATAAATTAAAAATAAAATCCCCCAACATAGACTGATGTCACTGAACCAATACCTTTAATGTACTGTTACAATAAAAACACTGAGCACTTTCATTCTTAATTATAGAGCTTCAACAGAGTGGTAATCACAACAAATACTCCTATTTAAAAACATGACCACCAATGATTGAAAGTACATATGTAATAATTGATTGATTATTAGTTCCTTATTAATTGGCAGTAATAAAGGAACAACACAAGTCATATCTGTATACCTAGATATACTATTAATAAAATGACAGTAAAGTTAAACAGAAACATTTTATGTATTTTTCCTTGAGTTTTTAATTTTACTGAGCAAACATTATAATACTGAAGTACCTGAGAAGCATTGGAAACATGAACCACAAAGCATTATAGAAAATGATGAAGTTTATATCACATAGGATCGCACATTGCCAGCAGTTCAAAAAATAGATACAAGATAACCAGATATAGTAGACCATGAAAAAAAGACAAAAGTAGCATTAATCAGTGAAATTACTACACCCAGTGACTACAGTGTCTTACGTACAGAGAAACACAAAGTCAATAAAATACCAGGATTTACAGGCAAAAACAAGGGCAATAGAAGTAGTAGGAGCAATAGTTCTTATAAAAAATAATTTACAATCATACTTAGGTATGTTACTGATAAATGTAACTCCATCTTAATTGCAGGAGTCAGTTCTAGGCACTTTACGGGTGCTGCGAAGAACACTTTTGGCCGACATGAAAGATTGAAACAATACTAATTTCATGAACTTTAATCATACTTTGATTTAGGAATGGAGTCCATTCCCATCATTGTATTAGAAACCCAAAAGGCTTGGTGAAAGTAAACCACGAGAAATGCATCTTCATATTATGTGGCCAAAGTACTTGAGTATTAGATTTAGTATTAGGCCTTCCAGAAGTACTGAGTAATTCAAACTTCTTGCAGTCTGTTGAGTTCTCAAAAGTTTTTTCCAGCACCACTGATCAAGAGAGTGTATTTTCTGTTTTAAAGTTTAGCTGTCACAGCCATATGATACCACTGCAAAAAATATACCTCTGACTATATGAACCTTTGTTTTCAAAGTGATGTCTTTGCTCTTTTAAATTTAAATCATGTCTGTAATCACTATCTACAGAGATCTTAGCCCAGGAAAATAAAATATGTCACTGTTTCCCCTTCTTCCCTATTTATTTACAACATTTGATAGAGCGATGATGTCATTTTAGTTTTTTTTATGTTGATCAATACGCCAGCATTTGTGCTTTCTATTTAAACCTTCATCAACAGGCTCTTCAGCTCTTCCTTACTTTCTGCAATTAATATGGTGTCATCTGCATATCTGGGGTTGTTGTTATTTCTCCAAGCAATTTTTTTCCATCATCGGAGTCATCTGGTGCTCCTCACTAGTCTCCAAGACCCTAAGTGTGCCAGGTCCAATGTTGTTGCTCCTCAACTTGTGGGACAAAAAAAAAAAAAAAAGCCTTCTGCTTTAAAACTGTAGCAAGCTGCTTGCTACAAGTTACATCACACATATGGTGCTGACTGCAAAAACAGTATTTACATATCAGCATCAGAGCTGGATCCAGCACTAGGTGATCTAGGCAGGAGCCTAAAGCCCACTGGCTGGGAGGGAGCCCATTGGCCAGGGGGAGGGGACTGCCACATTTACTTTTTAATTAAAAAAAAAAAATGAATTGCATGTCTTCTTTAAAGGCATTTGTTCTTCTCTAAGAATGCCCTTTGGGCATACTTCTCAACCTCTTAGAGCAAAAAATCTAGACAAAGCAACAAGTCATGGGGAACAGAAGGCCCAAAATAGGGACACTTTTTAAATATTGCTCTTACAAACTTAGAAAGTTGATAGAATAACAGGTTTTGCATTAGCATGAATTTTCTTAAAGATATTAAGTACGAAAAATCAAATGTTTGCCATTATTTTCTGACTTCAGTCCTGAGTGATTTGCCAGTGATTTATCAGAAAACTACAATTTTATGAAAAACAGACCAATAATATGTCAAAAATCTGGACATTTTATGAAAACCTGGACAGTTGAGAGCTATGCCTCTGGGTCTGTGTGTCCCTGAATTCATTGAAGCACACACCTGCTGTTTCTTACTTCTTCTTTCCTGCATCCATGCACTGAATTTGAACATAAAAATTCTTGCATTTATGCAGAATTAAATGAATGCTCTATGGTAAGGTGTGTGTGTGTGTGTGTGTGTGTGTGTGTGTGTGTGTGTGTGTGTGTGTGTGTGTGCGTATGCATGTGCGTGTGTGCGTGTGTGTGTGTGTGTGTGTGTGTGTGTGTGTGTGTGTGTGTGTGTGTGTGTGTGTGTGTAATGCCCTAGTTAGGAACGGCAGATTAAGGAATGGCAGATTAGTTAATTTGCTCAGGCTCAAATCCTGTGCCTTGGCTACAAGAAGCAAGAGCCTGAATCCTGTACACTAACTACTAGACTATTTAAAAAATATGAGTTTTAGTGCATTTTCAAGGACCTGAGTTTCAGTGCATTTTCAAGAAATTCTGAGCTTTGCCACATTTTCAAGGAATTGTAAGCTTCAAGACAAGAGAAGTATATTGCAGCTCATGCTAAGTCTGTTTTCAACCTGTAACCGTTTTGTTTAGCAAATGGTTGTAACTGTACTACAGAATTTGAAAGCAGTGTTAGTACCACAACTGTTAGCATACTTGCTTTAAAAACAGAGAGCTGTGGGTTCTACTAACACACTGTGTAGACAGAGTGCTGATACTGTGTTGTACTTTAAAGGAGTGGGGGAGCTACAGTCCTGAATGTGCCCCCCTTTGGATGAGACATGTAGTAACTAAGAACCTGTTGTCAGTTTGCCATCCATTCCCTATAGCAATATTACCAGCTTAACATTTTTTTAATGTAACCTAAGCAATTTATTCTTCAAGGACAGCAGGCACTGAACTTGTAGATGAAACACTGAAATGTAAAGTTGTTTTCCAGCAGCAACATCTTTATTAGTTACAGATCTTTTTAATGGGGAATTATTCAGATGACTTACTTCTGCAGAGATTGTGCATATTGACTAATACTGAGTGACCTTTTATGGTTGAAATGTTCTGATAAGGGGCAGTTTTGTCATTATTGGTTCATACATTACATACTGGAAAAATGTTCATGATTACAAATATAAAAAACACTCTACCAAATGGTGCTGTATTATACAAGGAATATAATTTAATATAATCAAGAAGGTGAATCAAAGAATGCATGCCTGTCTGCATTGTCTGGAAAATGTGTGCAAGGGGCCTATAGTTTGAAAATAGCCCAAAAGTAATCTGCCTCTGGTGAGATGCATTCTCTTTGAATATGGGTTTCAATGCCGTTTCAATGAATGTGAGTTTCAAGAGCAGAGGCATTTACTGTCAATGCTAAGTCTGTTTTCACTGTAAGACTGTATTATTTTGTTTAGCAAATGCCCATCAGTGTTTGTGCTATAAAATTTGAAATAAAAGTTCTAAATTAAATCTAAATATCTGTAATCGTAGAAGTAAAGAAGAAAATATTATTCACACTAACAGGTTTGAACAGTGTTTATGGTAACTGGGGAGAAAGAGCCACGTAATGGGACACTAGAATGGCTGCTGGGGAGCAGAGGGGAGGACTGCTACCAAGGGGCTGATATGTGTGTGTAGGAGGGTCCCCAATCCATTACCCTTGATCCGGCTGTGACCAGCATTCAGAAATGTCACTATGGAAGTTAATGCACTACTGACTGATTGGTATGTGCTGATTACTCCCCTAACAACTTGCACCCAGGGTTGCTGCCCCTTTTCCCCCAACCTAGCTACAATTCCTTCCATTTCTGTAAGAACTTGTCACGGCTTGTTTTGGTGCCCACAGTCAAAGGCTTCACAGTAGTCAATAAATCAGAAGTAAATATTTTGGGAATGCCCATGCTTTTCTAATATACAGTGGATGTTCACAAACTCCATTGTCTCAGTTCCTATTAAAACTATCTCATGCAAACAGTTACATTTCTAGTTTTTAAATGTTCAATTATGATGTTATATTTTATAGCACATTTATAACATGCTTTAATTATATTTGTATTCTTTTACAGATCATTTATCTCTACCTTTCTATGAAGAATTCTGTTACATACCTATGAAAATGCAACGTATCTCTTTATTCTGCTTTCCATGACTGGGCCATTTCAAATGCTTTTTACATTTGTTAAGCCCTTCTCAGCTTACATTTTTCTATGAATCTTATTGTTATTTATTCAGTAGACTGGCCTTTTACAAAGTATACGTCTCTCTGTAATTAAACTCCTTAGCTATCTTCTCAAATAATTAATAACAGATTCACTAGCATTCTCACTGCAACAAATAAGATAGACCGTTATGCTTAGCTTGGGATTAAAATATGTTGCACCAAGCTAACCAGTTTCTCAAATATGTCATTGCTTTGCTACTTTTAATGAAGTAGATCATTCATTAAACTATACATTAGTACTTCAAGAATTAATAAAACTGACATTTTTATTCTTGTATTTCTATATTACTATCAACACTGAGACAATGCTTTACACTGATGTTTTCAGCTTTGAATTTGATATGAAGATGGGCAATTATTCCATAAAATAGCAGCTAAGAGACATTTCTAGTATTTGTGGACATTATTTTTTTTTGCACAAGTTGAAGGTCTCATTTCCAGTACATCACACTGAAACCAGAGAAATATCCCGTACCATTGCTTTAGGTTGATGTTATCAGTTTTTCCGTCACTTTTACATTTAAACAACACTAAGTGAAAATGTTTTACTCTTAACTGTTGGTGGGATGTAGGGGAAATGTGTTCTGATGACACAGCTGAGCACTTTTTTATATATGTGTACTGACCTCCATATTTATATATATACATAGGGAGAGAGAGAGAGATGTGTGGTATGTGCAGTTATTTATAACCAAGCTGTGTAGCCATGCAGGCAACTTAAAACTGCAAAAATCAATACTTAACAGTATGCATTAATATAGCACTAAGTAAAATGACTCTAAGTATGACTATATCTGTAAATGTAATGGACACCAGACCAGGAATGTAATATAAAGGTTATAAAAGGTAAGCATGGATGAAAAGATTAAGAAACCAAAGACAAAAATAAACAATTTTTACATGTTGTTGTTGAGTCTTTCGGCTTTTCCCAGTTAGTGGTCACCACAGCAGAACTCCGGTCCGGTAATGATTGGTGAAAAAATATATATTGAGCTCTCTCTGCTTACTGCTGCTTACTGCTTGCTCTTACTGTGGGATTTGAAGTGTTCTTAAGACACTCAGTCTTGCTGGCTGGAATCAAAGTCTGGTTATAATTGCATTCACAGTCTGTTGCATACAGAAACTTGCAGAATATACACTGATACAGCATCTGACTTTAAGAGCAGTAACCAATAACTTTTATAATAAACCAAACCAGACAAATGTTGCAGAAGTACTATTCCAACTTTACCTCTCATATAGTACAGATGATGTGAGAGATATAACATCCTACCATACCCCTAACAACTAGATTTAATACAGACTTTTTATACATATTTTAGTTAAACACACACCCTCTTGGTTTTGGAAAGATACTGCCTTGATGACGCAAATGCTAACACATCTGTTCTTGTCCAAATGATGATAAGTAAACTGTCTTCAAGAAAATGCCTTGTGGATTCTGTAAATGCTGATAAGTAAACTGTCAAGAAAATGCCTTGTGGATTCTGTAAATGCTGATAAGTAAAGTGTCTTCAAGAAAACGCCTTGTGGATTAACTTTCTTAGAAAAACATATTTTTAAACTTTCTTAGAAAAACATGTCCTATTGTCCAGTGAAAGCAGATTACACTCTTGTCATGTCTGTAAGAAGTAAGTTTTCTTGATGTGTGTATAATACACTCATAAGCAAGTTCCTTATTTTTTAAAGCCACAGTCATTTGTTTTAAACTTTCTTGATGTGTATTTTTTAAGCCACAATCATTTAGTACGGATGCTAATCACATATTACTAAACTTTCTTTCTACATTTGAGCAAGCTTTATCTTATTCCCTATTTATGTTGCATATTTGTAGCAAAGTTATTTTCAACCTTAGTATATTGTTGGGCACACTCTAACAATTGGCACTAGATTTTTTTATGTGCCGAGTTGCCGGCCCTGACGCACAACCTTCAACGAAGGTTTGCCCATTCACGCATGTCTCCACACAGAAGACGCTCTAGCTGAGAATCAAACAGGACAACGTCTTACTGTGAGGCGACAATGCTACCACAGCACCACCACCGCAGTAAACAATTTTTACATGTACAAGTTTAAATAATTTCCTGCCTGCAGATTTTGATATCTTGTATTGGAAATTAATGTATGTAGTAATAGATGCAATAATAAAAAAATACACTATCATGGGGAAGCTGTCTAGTTAGCCTGGTCAGTCAGTTTACATTAATGGTTAGCTCTTCCAAATAAAAAAAGTAAGCTAACAATATTTCGCAAAAAAAAAAAAAAAAAAAAGTGATGGTGTAGAGAAGGAATTTGTATGCCAAATGGTCTGTCACATGTTGAGTTCCACTTGAAAAGAGTAACTAATGAGTTTCTTTCTGTTTCTTGAAATGAGCTCTTTGAAATTATTTAGACATGATGAAAAACCTTATCTGTTATTGCTAAGATATTACTGGATTTGATTGTTGCATTTAAATGAGAGCTCACTCCACATTTCTTAATACCTCAACAGCCCGAGGTGGTGTGTTAATTGCTATTTGATGTTATAGTCACTTTTCGTTTCTAATCAAGTTAGGAATTTCTGGGAACCAATTTAATCAAGCTTATCTTTGATTACATTAAAATAAAACTTCAGTAAGGCATCAAGAGATTGATCTAAAATCAGACTAAGTTCTATTTCTGACTTGGATAGAAGTGGTCTGCACAGATGTTAATCCCAGTATATATCTTAGGTAAGCGTCTTGCCACTTTATGCAACAAGGCATCTTAATAGCAACAGAGAAGGGACTTAGTTCTACTACCTGTCAAGGAGAGTAGTAGCCTTCTCATCTTCAAGGTAAACTTAGAGAACTGGGTGGGCAGCCCCAAATTCTCATGCAGTTTATCTTGCATTACCCTCCTTGGGGCTGGAGGCAACTTTTAAATATGGGTTATTGACTGGGCTTGCAATGTTCTGCAGCCTGACTGACTAGTATTACATATGAACCTATGAACCGAAGTTCAGGATAACATGACAGAATTTAACTCATAAGAAGTTGGTAGTCAAGGATAGTAACAGCATTACTGGATTGCTCTGAGATGAACATTTTGAACCTTTACTGAAATTATATATCAGGGAAAGAGTCAAGTGTAATGCATTTCTACATAATTGTAAACCAAGATGGCAGAACACATACAGACAGAATACATTTCTTGATTGCAATGATATACGCCATCAGAAAAAAAGATGTGCTAATCACATAGGTTAATCTGACGTAACTTATTCGCATTAGACAATGTTTTGAATGTAAGTATAATCTTGTGCCAGGAAGTACTATTTCATTACACAGATGAGTGTCGTCGTTTTCTTGGTCCTTTTGCCAGTGTAATTTTGTCACCAGTACCTATAGGAAGACTCTAATCAATATTCAGATATGAAATCATTTCTTTCCATCTTTAGGTATTTTTTTTTTTTGCATCCAATTGATCTGACCAGTGGCACCTTTCCATGCACTCCACTGACACATTTGGTCCTCCTAGAGGGAGAGCCCCATGGCCCATTCTTTTCCTGATTGAGGCAATAGGCCAATCAGCCTCTTCATTCCTTCTTGAGGCAAGAGTTAGATGTTAAGGATTGGGATAGTCTGTCAAAAATGGTGACTTCTTTAGTCTGTCAAAAATGGTGACATCCCTCTTCCTAGCCAGCCTAACGCCACCCTGCATTGACTGTGATACATTATTGCTGTTACCTGGGAGTGCAACATGTGTGACAGGCACATCTGACCAACTCTAATTATAAGCCCATTAGCCTCACCAGCTTTATATGCAAAGCCATGGGATGTGTCATAGTAGAACTCATTTATTCAGATGTAGGCAACTTAAGTGGACTAGTAGTTTTGTCAAGCCAGGTCCTGCCTCTTGAATCTAGTAATTTTATTTAAAAACATTATGGGGGCTATGGACATTGGTCACACAATGCACAGTGTTTATTTTGACCTGACCAAGGCTTTTAATACTATTCTCCTGCTAGAATTATTTAATATTAGACAAATACTAGCGTAAACACCTACATTATCCACTAGATTGCAAACTGGCTATCAAACAGATCCCCAGTTTGTGAAAGTTGCTGCTATACCCTCTGAAGATAAGATAGTAACATTTAGGATGCCACAGAAATCCTCTTCTCTTTGGCATTTGTTTTACAGACATCCAAGCCAATATTCCAGAGGTGTGGTTGACCAAGTCTGCTTATGAATGCAAGATGGATTCTGTTATCTTCTCATTCACTGATACTAAACAGCTCCAGGAAAGATGACTGGAAGATGGACATACCCAGTGTACTGAAAATGGTTTAAAGTTAAATGAAAAAAGTTCAGTATAGTAGCATTCAGCAAAAAAAAAAAAAAAAAAAAGCTCACACTTCATATGCTATAAATGGTACTCCTCTTCAGACAAACAGTCCTAAGAGCCCTTGCTATTTCTGTAGATGACTCTCTCTGTCATTCGACCATCATGTTTCCACCATATTAGTAAATCCTTCTATATGGCCCAGCTAATAACCAGGTGAATAAGTGAATGACTTCAAGAGACAAGAAGTCATCCTACTCCTCTATTCTTCCCCCCTTGTCAGACCCACCTGTAAATATAATGCCCTCTTTGGTCTGTACAAATACACACATATCACTTAAATGGAAAAGCCCCAGAGATGTCGAACCAAGGAAATTAAAGGCCTGAAACCCTTCAACTATCCTGAAATATTAGTACGACTTTCCTCATACTCACTAACCTACTAGCTGCTCTGAGATGACCGATGTCTAGCTTTTCAAGCCATAACAGACCTAATCCTATTTGATCTCAGATTTCTTTGCAAAACCAGTGCCTCTACAAACACTCACACTAGAGACCTAAATCTACAACAAAACATAATAAAATCCCCCTGCACTATGTACCAACTCTGACATTGCAGGCATTTGGTAAAAAGGGAGAAAGTGAGGAAACAACACCACTTGCCTTTTTGCTCTTCTCTTAGTCTGGCTCCCATGTCAGGATGAGGGCAATCATTTAGGTCTGACATTTTGAGTGTCAATTGTCTGTCTGAGCTGTAGGGCTTCCAGTTCTGACTCATCCCATTAATAAGCCTTTTCACCCAAAACTCTTCACTCAAAGAAAGAAAGCAAAGGTCAGCAGTATAGTGTAAAGGTCAGTACTTTGTCCATCACTGACACTCATTTACAAAACCTATATTAACTTAACCCAATGAACCTCTTGCTCCAGATACAAAAGACTATTAACCAGCTTTCAGGAGATGTCACAAAGGTAAGTAATCTATACGGTACAACACATATACATGCATGCACATGTACACACACACACACACACACACACACACACACACACACACACACACACACACACACACACACACACACACACACACACACACACACACACACACACACACACACACACACACACACACACACACAGGGTGATCATGTGGCCAGGTGTTATTATGATGTAGTAGGTGCAGCTTACAATACACCATCTCCTTGACTGGTCTTGAGATGTCATGCTTACTTAACTAAGACCCCAGACTTACCTTAAAGATGTAAAGATTGCATTGGTGAGTGCCTGTTCAGTCAGTTTGAACATTAGAACTGTCAGTCTTTTGGATTGAAAATCTCTAGAAAAAATGGTGAGGGACTTAAAACAGGGCAGAAGGATATTTGTTTCAGTTTCATATAAGACTTTATTCCAGAAACTTTGCCCATACTAGGGAAATCACTTGTAAAAGAATTATAGATGAAAACATGGAATCAAAAACAGCAGCAGGCCAATACATGCTGTACTGTAGAACAGAAATAGTCCACCTGACACTCATAGAAATGATAATTCAGGTCTTATCTTTCAAGCTTCTCTAACAACTCTCTGGTACAAATCATCACTAATAGCAACTTGCTGAATTCTGTGAATGAAAACTGACCAGCAATACTAATGAGGAAATTTGTTTCACTGACTTGTATCTTGTGCAGTTTTACTAACTAATAATGAATAATACAAGATAATCTAGGGGCTTTGTCACTATATTTCATTTTATTATAAGCTATCCACTTCAAGCCATTCACAAAATAGGTCAAAGCAACAAAATGGGTTCAATCACCTGCACTACTGCTCAATTTACATTCTGGCAAGTCTGATTAGCAGCTTAAGAGTTGAGCCAAATTGTCTGTACAGTCTTCCAAGTGGTTGACCATCATTTTTACCTCCCAATACTAAACGTTCTTAGTAGTGCCAAGCAAATGGAAACTGTGTCAAGAGGCAAATGGGTCTAGGAAATACATTTTAGGATGAAGTGTTCCTTTATTAGAGAATATATCAGAAATCTCATCATCCTACTTTTTCTTCTCGATTTTTGTGATCAGTTGATGAATTTGTTTCATAATTTGTTAAAGAAATAGGCAAATGAACCAGGCAAACCTTCACAACAAATGTTTCAAGGTATATTGCCATTCCCTACCCCCCCCCCCCACACTGTCAAAAAAGGAAACCTTAAACTATTGTAGGCCCGGCAGCTTCAACTAAGTTTCTGAAGGTAACCCCCCCCCCCAAAAAAAAAGGAGATTGTTTTCAGTTGTCTTACATCTCTACACATATTCTTCACCAAGAATGGATTATAGTAGTGGTGCAGCAGTAGCGTTGTTGCCTCCCAGCAAGAGGTTCTCCCGTTCAATTCCCGGCTGGAGTGCGGGGAGTGCCTTCTGTGTGGAGTCTGCATGTCCTCCCCGCAGTTGCATGGGCGTTTGAAAGACATGTGTAAATGGGCGTGCCTTCGTTGAAGGCTGAACGTTGAGGTGGCACCTCGGCGTTCTTGAAAATCTACTGCCAATCATTAGTGGACCGGAGTTCCGTTGTGGCAACCCCTAACCAGGAAAAGGCGAAAGACAACAACAACACTGATGATGGCTATCTTCTCATTCCAATTCACCCTTTCAAAAACATTTCTTAGATTCAAAATTAGAAAGCATCCTTTCCAGCCCTTAGTTCATCTACATTTCTTAGTAACAACTAAAAGAACCTTTATAGGCTACATGTCTATAATATTGGTTTATATAATGTCAATAAGCATTCCAAATTCTGTTACCAAGGCAACAACTTGTTGATTTCAGATTTACCTTAGCATTTCATGCTCTTATGGAATCTTCTGGTAAAAATGTTCAAAAATGTGAGCATAACAGTCAGGTATAGAAACTCACAGTTGACTCCTACTCAGTCAACTTTGTACCTGATCAGTCATGTAGACAGGCAGTGGAAAACAACTGTTTCTGTTTCATGACAAGAAAATGAAGACTATGTATTTTTTTCCAACTTTTCAACCTGGAGTCACTGACAAGAAGAAGAGATTAGCTTAGGGTCTTCCTTTTATGATCTCCTGCATAACCATGGTTGCTTTCGCTTAATTAATTATAAGAAGGAAACAGTAGACACTCATTTCATGTTGGACTGGGCTTTGCAATGATTCACCCAAATTCTTCTGCTGGTAAACATGATATTTTCAGATTTAGAGGGGTGGAATTTCCAAATAAACCTCCTCAAAGTGAAACAAATTAAAGATCTGCTATTACCTTAAGATGTTCTTCACACTGATCATGGCTGCAGTAGCCTTAACTACATGGATTTTCTTCCTTCTCAAAAATAAAATTTCTATAGCTAAGGCTGCTGCAGCAGGGATCATTCAAACATCTACTATTATGGTAAGTTCAACTTGCACAACTGCATTTTATCAATACAGATGTTTCAGATTATGGCTGCTTGAAGCAATTGCTATCTTTCCACAGCAGTTCAGAGCACTTGAGATTCACTACTTACTTCATTTCACATCAGTATGAAGGACACAAGGACTGTACAGCTGACTTTCAAGGGTTTCTACAATTTTTTGTGACCAGGACAAGTGTTGACTCATACAAGAAATTCAACAGTCTTGTGGTAACTCAGTAATTATGTGGTCTGACCAAAAATTTATAGAAATGGGCTATATAAATGAATCTCACCTTTTGTGCAATTAATTTTTCAGGACTTTTTAATTTGGCAGTAGACTCACTAAGCAGGAAGATTTCATTGGCCTGTGGGTAGGAAATGGGCAAGATAGATTCAAGACTATATTCAAGAAATGTGGCTAAAGACAGGTGGAACTATTTGCTGCCAATGCAAATGCACAAATATTTACTTAGTTCTCAGAGGGTCTCAGGGCAAAGCTGGAGAACATTGGTCTTCTCCATCCCTTCACCTTAATAATTTGATTCAAAATGTCCATTTAAAAACAGAACAAAGATCAGCTCCCTGTGAGATATAGTGAGACTAAGCAGCTGATATTGGTTCACCCATGTTGAGGTGAAGTAAGGAATCCAGACTGCTGTAGTACCAGCGCCTAATGCATAAGTGTTTGCCATGCACTTTATCAGCAGAGGATGTGTGTTTGGTTTTGCCATGAAAGATTTATGTGTTAGCCTTCACTGCACATATGCAGGAACCCATGTATGGACATGAAAGAAGGTAAAGTTGTCCCTTGTTTCTGTAAGTGTACACATCTGCTTCCTGGTATAGGGAGTCAGAACTGTAAAACTCTAAAATTCCTTACAGATGCCTAGATAATGGTCATGCTGTGACAGTCTATCTCATTAGTAATGAGCAATGAATGGGTGCTGTCATGGCAGGGCTTGATGGCTGCCAGCAGGCATACTGTAGAAAAAAAAAACGATACAAAAAGAAAGTAAAAGCAAAAAACAGCGAGTTTTCAAAATCCAAACTAGGGAAGATGGCCAAGGGTATCTCCCTATTACAAATTATTTCAGAACCCCAATCCCAGTGGAATCCGTCACACAATCTATTGCTCTCTGAGCACCAGGGCAGAGATTGGTATCCAGGTCTTCTGAATTTCTGATTGTCTGGGTGCTTATACCTTTGTCAGTAAGCACAGACTCATTATCTAAAGGGGAATTGCAGGCAATACAAAAGTTGAGAAAATCTGCCTGTAAAAGTCATAAATGAATATGTGCAATTTGTTTCAGTACAGGCATAACAGAAAATAATATATTTACTTCCCCTCACACTCCCTTTGATTTTGGCATTTCTGCATTCCCTCTGTGAATTAAGCTTTGCATATTCATCTTTTAAAATATGAATGCCATCATAGTTTAGTATTATTTTTCTTGTTCTAATCTTTTAACCTCCAGTTTGCAGATTAAATGTTTTCTTTAGTGGTATTTTGTGCCAAAAATCACCAAGGAGGATTATGCCACCTAACTGTATTTTGTGTTAATAAATTAAAAATGTATTTTGAAGTTATTTGGCCCCATACAGTCTGTTAATACTGTGTTTTTTATTTGGAAAACACTGAGCTTGGAAACTGTTATATTTTTCCAGGTGACCATCAGAGACCTTGGTAGGTAAACAACCTTCTCTACTGCTGTCCAGAGAGAATGCTCCACTAAAATCAATAACTTAATTCATGCTAAAAACAGTCTGTCAGTCATCAATGCAGACAATTCCTTGTTCACACCCCCATAAAAAAAAGGAAAAAGGAGAGAAACATCAGTACATTTGAGATGTGCAAAGATAGCTTATATTCTTCTTGAAAAAGACAGCTTCTCTCTTAAATGTAAGTAAGGTAGAATGACTGTCAAGCAAATAGTATCCATATAGTTAGCAAATGTGCTTCCTTTTTTATTCACACAACAAATCAATGGATTTCCTTTTGTTATTTTAACTGTGAACAATATTTACGAGATGGAGAGGACACCTGCAACCAGGACACATACTATTTCTCATACCTGTTTTAAGTATGCCATTCCACAAGATATAGGTACAGTTGCACATGGTAAAGACTTTACACATTTTAAATTACTGCGGTGGTGGTGCTGCGGTAGCATTGTCGCCTCACAGTTAGACGTTGCACATTCGATTCTCAGTTAGAGCGTCTTCTGTGTGTTGATATGCGTGAATGGGCATTCCTTCATTGAAAGTTGTGCATTAGGCCTGGCCAGCACGTAAAAATCTACTGCCAATCATTAGCGGACCGGAGTTCCACTCTGGCGAACCCTAACCGGGAAAAGCCGAAAGACAGTTTATGAGACATTTTAAATTGAACACCAAATATCAATACAGGACTGGTGCTATCCAGAACTACCCTACATAACACTCTTGTACCAGCAAGGATATCAGAGGGTTTTGTTTCAGATTTTACCCATGTAACTTTAGAGTACATGATACATTGTTTATCTCTCAAAGATCTATTGATGAGTGCTTTACTTATTTTATTGTATACATGTGTTAGCAAGGTAAGCAGATTAGACTCAGGTTTCAGCTGCAACCCAAGACCACTGACTTGTGAAGTGACTTGGTCAGAGTCACACAGTAGAGAAATAGAGGTGGAAATAATCAAACCCTGTACCTTTTTGTCTACAGAAAGCAGCTCATTAATAGCACTAAATCTATATCCTCTTATCTAACTGCAGTTTCCTATACCATAACGGTGGCAGTGTATGTGGCTTTTTCATTAAAGTATTATATTCCTAAATGTTGCTGAAACTAAGACCATGAAAAATATTTCTTTAGATAACTGGTACTAGCTGACAAGAGAATGTTTGTATAACTGTTAGTATCAGTGTTAGAGGTACAAGGTACTCCTGATATCACATAAGCAGTGCCACCACTTCTAGTGCCTGTCACATACATTTAGGACCACATGGAATACATCAGTGGACTGATGTTGATGAAGACATATCTTAGTTTCATTTCCATGATGCCAGCTATGTTTGATGAAGACTGGATGCACAGTAGGTAAGACTGTTATGCAATGGACTGTCTCAGGTATTTACAAACCAGGTGCAACCCATTCTAGATCATTAAATGTCTGTCCATTCGGGGGACAGAAAGTACTGAACTTGCTGGTTAGTGAATTACTCTGATCCTCAATTCAAGTAACAAGGACCAGAATCATATCTGTAAACCTGTCATAAATCACTCTGATCTTCATATCAGCTGATCTCCTGTGCTTACGTTTTGCCTAGGTTTCATCAGAATATCATTCTCCAGCACTGATGACTATTGTTATTAAATGAGGCATAAAAACAGTTTGCAGTGTCCTACATTAAGATTTGTTTACAGTTTAGTCTTACCTTTTTTATGTTACTCAGTAAAAGAGGACAAAAGAAGGAGAATGAGAGAGTTCAGCTGAAAGCTGAGCAAATTTTCATTGATGCTGAAGCATGAATTCTTTGCCAATGGGCAACCTAGCCAATTCCCTGAGGTACTGTATATTACAAGGCTCTGTCATAATTGAAAACAAAGGAAAGTGGGTTTAGTGAATCATTGCATTGGGACAAGATGAGGATGTTTTTCATGTTTCACTGTTGCAGTCATCACTTGTGGGTTATCTCTGCTGTGGTAGCCCTCGGCCGGCCCGAATACCAGAGTCAAATTTTTTTGCGTTTGGCTGCCATCACCTGTAGTCTGACATCAGTTCATCAGTGCTATAAAGAAAGGCAGCCGACATCATTAAATCAGTCTTTCTTGCTGTGGAGCCCGTAGCAGAAGCAGTTTGCACGAGTGCTGGTCTGCCGCTACCAGAGGTTGAATTTCAGCTGAAAATGTTTAAAGCTAAGTACCCCATTGGGGATCCTTTTTTCTTGCACTAACAGATATCTGAAACAGTTAACAATTGTCTCACCTGTGGAAAACAGATCCCACACCGAGACTTCTATTCTTACTGCGTCACTTGTTTAGGCCCAAACCACGATGTCCCCCATTGCTGGTTCTGTGCCCTCTTTAATGCAAGAACCATTCAATGTAGAGCTCTTTTTGTAGACAGTTATTTTTGTGTTCCGTCTTCACATTCTGATATGGCATCCATCAGCCAACAATATGTGGACATTCCAAGAAAATATAGGGATAAAGATAGAGACAGACCACACAAGGCTAAGCCTTCCAATGATGATACCGCTAGGCACATCCTCAGTTCTCCGGAATTCAGTAAGGCGTTTTCACAGCCCCTGATGTCAGATTCGATATCTAAGCAGGCCTCTACAGAGACCCTTTTGGATTCCGGTATGCCGCAGAAATCTTCTTCGTCTTCCGAGCCTTTGGCTGTCTCTGCCTTGGTTGGGTCTGGATCCGTGATGCAGGCACCGACTTCCAAGGAGACCTTTTGCACTACCGAATCCAGACAAAAAATGACATCTTCGCATTCGACTACCATTCCTCTCAAACTGATGGATTCTCTCAGGTCTAGAAGCCAGGCCACTCCCAGAAAATCTGCTTCTAGCCTCCACCTTGCTACTGCTCCACCACCCCAAGCACAAATGCTTAAAATGGCAGAGGATCACATCTCCCTTATGCGGGGTGGTCAGGCCACTACTTCTAAAAGGAAAAGTCACCTTCCCCAGAAATTATGACAGAACAGGATTCTGAGGAATCTGACTATTCAGTTTTTGAAGAGGAACAGCATCCCTTGACTGTCTATGAGGATTCAGATGCAGAGGAATCCATCCCTTCTGCCTCCCCTCCAGAGGACCTTTCATTTAGGGAAACCCTTCACTCCGTCAGGGAACATTTCCAATGGGAATCTCAGGACTTCCCACAGTCTAAGAAATGACTAAGAGAGCTTCTGGACCTGCCCCAGCACAGACCCCTGACCATCTTCCCTATTTTAGAAGTGGTGGATGATGTTTTCCATGAATGCAGCTTAGCCCCTGATGCTCTCCCTCCTGCTCCCAGTAAACCTGACAGGTACTACAGAGTACTGGATTCTCACAAATACCTGTACAGACATCCTGCTGCAGATACAGATGTCATTACTCAGGGACCTAAAGGAGCTAAGACTAGTTCTGCCAAGAATCATCTTCCTTCTGACAAGGACTCCAAAGCTCTGGACAGATGGGGTAAATAAGTATATACCTCTGCAACTTTAGCTATCACAGCACTCACTTGTTAGTTCCATAAGTTAAAATAACAACACACTTTGGGACAATTAAAACAGAAGATTGCTACCTTTCCTGACTGTCTCAATTCAAAAGAGTTAGCAGACTTACTGCACTCTGCTTGTCAAGTGGCCAAACACTCATTACAATGTGGATATGACACCCTAGAAGCCTCTAGCAGGGCAGCAGTGACAGGATCTGTTATTAGGAGACATGCATGGCTGATGTAACAATGTCTCCATGATCATATCATGTCTAAACTTATTAATGCACCCCTAGATAAGGACCGCCTGTTTGGGGAAAAAGCAGAAGAGGTGTTTAAAAAGATGGAAGACAAAGCAAAATCTATGTAAACAGTTAAAGATTTCTTTCAAGTTCAACCTCCCAGGTTCAGCAGGAACTTTCCCTAAAGCACTGGGCCTTCCCTGCACCTGGCAAATAGGGCCAAGGTAAGCCCCGCAGGGACAGGCCATCCAGGCCCCTATCCCAGGGCCAGCAGAGAAGCAAACAATGGGCCACTTCCATATCTAAGGCAGGGAGTTCTAAGCCAAACTTCTATGGCAAACACCCACAATGACTCCCCTCCCACCTCTGCCCTCCATTCTCTCATCAAAAACTAGGAGGAAGGCTCTCCTTCTTCAAAGACAATTGGCTTGGGGTGAAAAAGGACCAATGGGTCTTAAAGATCATTTCTCAGGGATACAAATTCTCTTTCAGCAAACTCCCAGTCCCAAGAGGGTACCCAGACTTACCTTCAAATCAGATGGCAGAGGCATTGAAACACGTCCAAACTCTCATATCCCAGGGGCCAGTAGAACCTGTCCCCTCAGATCAAACAGGCAAAGGGTTTTATTCCAGACTGTTTCTTGTCCCCAGAAAAGAGGGCACTTGGCGGCCCATCCTGGATATATCCATTCTGAACACCTCCCTAGTGGTCCCCAGATTCAAAATGCTAACTTTGCAGCAGCTGCTGTCTATGCTAACAAAAGATGCATGGCTAGTGACCCTAGACCAAAAAGGTGCCTACCTCCACATCTCCAGCCTACCTCCACATCCCTGTAAGGGAATCATGCAGAAAATTCCTGCGCTTCAGTTTAGGCTCACAACACTTTCAGTTCTCTGCACTGCCCTTTGGCTTATCTACTGCTCCCAGAGTATTCACCAAATGCCTGGCCCCAGCCATAGCATACTGCAGACAGTGAAGTATACAGATTCACCATTACCTGCATGACTGCCTCATTCAGGCAGAGTGCAAAGAAAAGCTGCTCCAGGACCTCCTCTTTGTCAAATCACTCCTAACTTCCCTAGGGTACACCATCAATGAGAAGAAATCAAAACAAAGCCCCATCAGGAAGGTCATTTTCTTGGGAGCTGTGCTAGACAGTCTCCCAAATGGCCTTCCTGTCCCTGGAGGAGCAGAGCTTCCTGCCTCTCTACTTTACCCAACTGGCTTCCAGAAGTCACCTCACTGCAAGGAGGTTCCTGCAAGCCCTGGGATACATGGCATCTTGCATCCTTCTCATTCCTCTGGCCAGGCTTCACATGAGAAAACTTCAATGGTACTTAAAGAACCTTTGGTGCCAGCACTCTCAGTCCCTAGAGACCTCTCTCCCTCTGATCCCATGCATAAGGGCTGAGTTTCTCTGGTGAGCAGAGGCTTGTGTCAGGAAAAAGGGTCTTCCCTTCATCCTCCACCCTTCTGGCCAGACCATCACCACTGATGCCTCAGACATTGCTTGGGGCACTCACCTAGCAGGCAGGTGCACCCAATGCCTTTTAGGATGCCCAGCCACTACACTTGCACATCAATCAGAAAGAAATGATGGCAGTACAAAAGACTCTGACATCCTTCAAACCCCATATCAGGCAAGGGGTTCTCCTTATAAAAACAGACAACACCACAGTAATGTGGTACATCAACAAATGGGGGGACCCAATCTTACCCCCTGTGCAGGTTAGCCATGAGCCTCTGGCTTACAGCCACCTCCATGGGTCTACACCTAATTGCCCAATTCCTACCAGGGGTAAACAACACCCTGGCAGACCATCTAAGCAGAAATGTACTGGACCCCCATGGATGGCAGCTGCACAGGGAAATCTTTCTGCAAATCTCTCAGGAGTGGGGGACTCAGGAAGTAGATATCTTTGCCTCGCACTTCAACCACCAACTGCAAAGGTTCTGTACCAGGGAGTATCACGCCCTAGCATGGAAGGTGGATGCCTTGACCTTTCCCTGGATCTTTCCCTGGAACACTCTTTGTGTGCGCATCCCTCTCCTCCACTCATTCCCAAGGTAGTGATCAAAATAAGGGAGGAGAGACCAAAGGCCATCCTCATTGCTCCAGATTGGCCAAGTCAGCATTGGTACCCTTTACTGCACAGTCTGGCCTTACAGCCCACCAAGCAGCTTCCCCTGATCTCAGACCTCTTGACCCAGGTGAGGAGAAAGGTACTGCAGCCAGACTTACAGATTCTCAATCTTTCAACATGGCTTATAGCTTAAAAGCTAACAAGGAGTCCCTGTTAAACAAACAGGTCTTAGACATCATCACAGAGGCCAGAAGACCCAGCACCAGAAAATCTTAAGCAGAGAAATGGAAAAGATTCTGCTCGTGGAACCAGACCAAAGAGGCCAGTACCTCACTTCCTTTCATCCCTGTTATCTTGGATTACCTAGCCGAATTGCTCAATAGTGGCCTCTCTTTTTCCTCTATTAAAATCCATGCCTCAGCCATTTCTGCCCATTACGATTCAGACCCACACCTCTTCTCTCATCCTTTGATTAAGCAATTCCTCAGAGGGGCTCCTAATATCAGACCTCCCAGAAGCCCCCCCCCCACACACACCACCCTGGGACCTGAATTATGTTATAGAAAAACGAACCTTACCTCTTTTCAAACCTGCTGCATTTACAGAACTAAAATACCTCTCCTGGAAGACTGCCTTCCTAATAGCTATCACCTCAGCCAGAAGGGTATCAGAGCTTCAGGCTCTCATGGCTGTTGAGCCCTTTATCACTTTCCATGCAGACAAGGTCTCCCTGAGGACTAACCCCTCCTTTATGCCCAAGGTGGTATCTGATGTGACCCTCAACCAGGCCATACACCTACCCACCTTCTTTTCCAACCCTCAAAACAAGGGAAAAGAATTCTACACTTGCTAGATGTGCACAAACTGAGATACTATCTGGACCGTACTAAACCATTCAGAAAAACAGACCAACTACTTGTCAGCTTTGCCCCTGGAGCAGAGGGGAAGCCAATTTCCAAACAAACCATTTCCAAATGGATATCACACTGTATCCATTTCTGTTACAGACTACATGGGAAACTCTCCCCTAGTCTTTCTATACCCAATCCACTAGGGCAGCCTCCACTGCCACTGCCTTCCTCAGAGGAGTCCCCACCAGGGACATCTTGGAAGCTGCCACCTGGAGCTCTGTCCATACCTTTACAAAGCATTTTCACCTACCTCTTTTTTCTAAGTCTAAGGCAGGGTTTGCCTCTGCAGTTCTGCAGGGCCCGCTGACCCATGCCTAGGTCTCTAACCTATTCTCCACCCCTCTCCTCAGCTTTGGGAATCCTCCGTCAAGTAATGACTGCAACAGTGAAACATGAAGAACATAGTACAGTTGAGTACACTTACCATAAATGTACATATTCAAGCGCATTCACTGTTGCAGTCCTGGTTTCCCTCCCTCCATCCCTCATATAGCATCTTCCCCTAGGGGAACACAAGCTTCCCATAGTGCCCTTTTGCCACCAGGACTACTTTTCCTTATTTCCTTGTGCATCTGACTGGTTAGGGCTAGAAAAACTTATGTAATGGTGTTGACTGCCTTGCTTTCTAGCACTGACGACCTGACATCACTCAACAAACGATAGCAGCCGATGCAAAAAAAATTGACCCTGGTGTTCGGACCAGCCAAGGGTTACCACAGCAGGGATAACCCACAAGTGATGACTGCAACAGTGAATACACTTGAACATCCACATTTATGGTACGTGTACACAACTGTACTTTCTTTGTCACTGTATCTAAAAACTAAGCATGGTGTCTCATTTATTCAGAGAAAGGTGAGCTTCGAGTCTCACTGCTATCTGAACAAGGTGATTTTAGTGCGTCATTGTTAACTGTACAAGATGAGCTCAGTGTCTTATTGTTATTTGAACAAGAAGAGTTTAGTGTCCATGTATTCTGAGCAAGGAAAGCTTAGAGTCTCACTATATTGAACAAAATGAGTTTAGTGTCATATTGTAGCTGAACAAGGTGAGCTTAGTGTCTCATCATTATTTTAATAAAGTGGGCATATTTCTTTTTGTATATGGACAAGGTGAGTTTGGTATCTCATTGTTATATGAACCAAGAGAGCTTAATGTCTCATCGTATCTGTACAAGGGGATATTATTGTCTCATTGTATCTGAACAAACTGAACTTAGTGTCTCATTTTACCTAAACAAGGTAAGATTAGTGTCTGTATCTGAACAAGGTGAGTTTAGGTCTCATTATTATATGGACAAGAACAGCATAGTTTTATTTATTTTATTTATTTTGACATTTGTTAACCAGGATAGGTCCGACTGAGCATGAGCCCTTTTTCAGTGGAGGCCCGGGTAGAAAAGCTCCCGGAGAGCAACAAGAATAATAGAAATACAAGATAAAAATGACAATAATGTTTAAAAATTAACAAGCATAGAAAGATTATACATAGTAAAATTAAAACATGGTCTGAGTAAAAATACAAGATTTAGTAGAAGTAGGACAGAGAAAGTTTTCAAGGAGAGTTGGGAGGCTTAGTAGTACATTAAAGCAGTAGAAAAGGGTTTCAAGGGAGAGCAGAACTGTTTGCAGAGTTGTACAAGAAGATGAGAGGAGCTGAGGAGAAGGAAAAGAATGTAGGGTGAAAATGGGGGAAAAAGGATGGGAGTAAAAGGGAAGAGTGGTGGTACAAGGAAGTGAGAGGATGATTAGCTGGGGGATGGGAGGGGAGATTGTGGAAGATTAGGAATGAGTACTGAGGAAGAAGAGAAGTGATAGTGGATAGAGGGGGGGGGGTGGAAGAGTGGTTAGGTAGTAGGAAACTGGAGGAGGAGGTAGAGGAGGGAGGTAAGTGGATGGGAGGTTAGGAGGTATTAAGACAGAGGCAGAGCCAGGAGTTAAGGAGTTTTTCTCGTAAGGCTTTCTTGAAGCTGAGACTGTTTGGGATAGATTGGATGGTTAGAGGCATTTTGTTCCAGGCCAGTCTCATTTTTATTGGAATAATGTGAGTTTAGTGCCTCATTGTCCTTGAACAAGGTAAATTTGGTGTCTCATTATACTAGAATAAAGTGTATCTCATCATACCTGAAAAAGGTGATTAGACTTTCTCTTAATCTGGTCATCACCCAGTCTTTTCTATCGATGGACTATACTGTAATTTATTGGCAGTGTAAGGGCTGTACAGAGCACAGCTTAGTTAGTAGAAAGTATTCTTATATACATTCAAGTACGCAAAACTGAAAGCATTAAAAAGGAAATCCTTAAATGATTAGGTAGAGGTTTACAGAAAGGGAGCTGTCCATTATATTGATTGTGAACAGTATTCTGACAGGATCTCCAGAAACAGAACTACTGTCCATACAGCACACATCCCTCTGGGCATGCATATTAATAAGTATGTCAAAAGATTATAAGGAACCTTTTGTCCACCAAGAATCAGTCCCACCATCACCACTGGCTCAAAATTTGCAAAATAAGACTAAGGACTAGATGGCAGTGAACATAACCAGGATGTGCATGATAGAACAAAACAGCTACTCAGCTCTGCATTTCCATAATGCATTTATAGGTGTAGCATTAGCTAGTCTGTAACCATGATAATTACAGCATGACTACAACATGTAGTCTTAGAGGAAGAAAATACAACATACGTGGAAGAAGAAGAAGAAAACAAAATCTGACTAAAGATTCATTTGTTATTGGCTAGAATTGGGAGGTGAGGATCATAGAATCATAGAGTCATAAGAGGTTACTAAGCTATTGACCCAAAAAGTAATTTCAAACCTAACCATTTCATCCTAATGAAATACCATAGATACTCTCATCAATACCCAGGATTGCATTTAGTAATGGCTGCCCATGTCCAGGAGGGTTGTGGGTACTATCCCAGGTAAGAAGTTATGATGCCACATCCACTTGTCCAGGTTCCTTTTGAACATTGTCGTAGAGGTGCGGTGCTTCACATGAATTGGCAGCCTATTCCAAAGACAAGGCAGTCACCGATAGACAAATCTGTCCCTCCAGCATGTCCTAGTCAGGTTACAGGCCATATTTAGGTCTCTGGAATGGGTAGCTGTAGTCCCATTTGATTTACAGATATGCAACAAATTCATTAGGTTCGGGTCAGAGATTGCTCTGTAAACCAGACATGTCTCCCCTAAGAAGTCTATATGATACTGAGTATAGAGACAGGGACTTTAGTTGGTCTGTGTAAGGCATGTGCTGGTGTCTCTTGATGGTCTTAGTTAGAAACATTTGAGGTCTCTCCAGTTGCTGCAGGTGCTTTGTAAGGTACATGCCGAAAGGGGTGTTATACTCAATTATGGGCCCGGTTAGTGATGAGTATAGAGGGGTTATAACCTCCTTTGCTCTAGAGGTGATGCCTTTGCTAATCAAGTGTGCTACACAGAAAGCCTTCCTTACTACAGTAGACACATGGTGGTCAAAGTTAAGGTCGCAGTCTACTTGTGATCCCAGATCTCTTACCACTTCATAGGTACATAAGTTACTGCTGTTAATTTGATAGTGTGAAGGCACATTGTTTTTACTGAAGGGAAAGATGATGCATTTCTTTGTATTCAGTTTCAGACCATGACTAACATACAAGTCATTAATCTGTGTAAGACTCTCCTGAAGTATACTGACATCATTTGGGGATTCAGTAATTGCACCCAGTTTGCAGTCATACGGAAACTTGGTCAGCCACAGCCCCTTAGTTTTGGCATGAACTTCTGAGAAGTATATAATAAACAGTAGGGGGCCCAGCACTAACCCTTGTGGCACCCTGCTGGTGGCAGGTTTGCTGGATGATGTGGAGACACCCACTTTGATAGTTTTTGACTGGTATGTGAGCCAGTTGGCAATCCATTTTACAACAAAGGGGTTTACATTCAGTTTGCTAAGTTTATCAGTAATGCCTGAGTGTGGGATTGTGTCAAAGGCTTTTGTCAAGTTGAAGCATGCTGTGTCCTCATATTTGCCCTTGTCGATGGCCCCGAAAGCATTTTCAAAGAAATTCACCAAGTTTAGCAGGCAGGATATGCCCTTGACACAGCCAAATTTGATCAAATCCAGGGTTTGAAGGTTGCCTATGTCTTTATTTATGAGGTCCATGATGATATGGAGGTGTTAAGGTGAAATGGCAGTGGAGTTTTTAACCAGATTGTTTAATGAAATCTTAGAAAGTGAGAGGATGCCTGAGGAATGGAGAAAAAGTGTTCTGGTACCAATTTTTAAGAATACGGGTGATGTGCAGAGCTGTAGTAACTACAGAGGGATTAAATTGATCAGTCGCAGCATGAAGTTATGGGAAAGAGTAGTGGAAGCTAGGTTAAGAAGGGAGGTGATGATTAGTGATCAGCAGTATGGTCTCATGTCAGGAAAGAGCACTACAGATGCGATGTTTGCTTTGAGAGTGTTGATGGAGAAATACAGAGAATGTCAGAAGGAGTTGCATTGTGTCTTTGTGGATTTAGAGAAAGAATATGACAAGGTGCCTAGAGAGGAGTTGTAGTATTGTATGTGGAAGTCAGGAGTGTCAGAGAAGTATGTAAGAGTGGTACAGGATATGTACGAGGGTAGTGTGATAGCAGTGAGGACTTCGGTGGGAGTGACAGATGCGTTTAAGGTGGAGGTGGGGTTACATCAAGGATCAGCTCTGAGCCCTTTCTTATTTGCAATGGTGAAGGACAGGTTGACAGACGAGATCAGACAGGAGTCCCCGTGGACTATGATGTTTGCAGATGATATTATGATCTGTAGTGAGAGTAGGGAACAGGTGGAGGAGACCCTGGAGAGATGGAGATATGCTCTAGAGAGAAGAGGAATGAAGGTCAGCAGGACTAAGACAGAATATATGTGTGTGAATGAGAGGGAGGATAGAGGAATGGTGAGGATGCAAGGAGTAGAAGTGGCGAAGGTGGATGAGTTTAAATACTTGGGGTCAATAGTTCAGAGTAACGGTGAGTGTGGAAGAGCGGTGAAGAAGAGAGTATAGGCAGGATGGAGTGGGTGAACAAGAGTGTCAGGAGTGATTTGTGACAGACGAATACCTGTAAGAGTGAAAGGGAAGGTCTACAAGAGGGTAATGAGACCAGCTATGTTATATGGGTTGGAGACAGTGGCATTGACAAAAAGGCAGGAGTTTGAGCTGGATGTGGCAGAGTTAAAGATGTTAAGATTTGCACTGGGTGTGACGAGGTTGGACAGGTTTAGGAATAAGTATATTAGAGGGTCAGCCCAGGTTGGAAGGTTTGGAGACAAAGCCAGAGAGGCAAGATTACGTTGGTTTGGACATGTGCTGAGGAGGGATGCTGAGTATATTGGGAAAAAGATGCTAAGGATGAAGCTACCAGGTAACAGGAAAAGAGGAAGGCCTAAGATAAGGTTTATGGATGTGGTAAGAGAGGACATGCAGGTGGTTGGTGTGACAGAGCAAGATGCAGAGGACAGGAAGAAATGGAAACAGGTGATCCACTGTGGTGACCCCTAACAGGAACAGCCGAAAAAGATGATGATGATGATATTTTCCATGGCTTTACAGATGAAGCTGGACAGACTTATGGGTCTGTAATTCCCTGGTTCTGTTACTAAGCCAACTTTGTGTAGGGGAATAATAGTTACTGTTCTCCATTCCATAGGAACAAAGCTTGTGGCTAGGCTGTGATTGAATAGGGTACTTACTGGTGATGCTAGTTCATGTTTTTGTTTAGAAGACAGCCTGGGATGCTGTCTGTTCCCATAGAGGTTTTTTGCCATATATGAGGCTTTAATGACCTGCTGTTTGGATATGTAGGGTGTGGGGTGGGGGAGTTGGGGGCAAGATTTGAAATAAGTTTGGAGGAGATAACGGAGTGAAATTTTCACCAAACCTATCTGCTAGCAGGTTTGCTATCTCTGTGGGGTCAGTGTGCGTGATATTGTTGGCCACCAGTTCTGCACATGCTTGGGTCCTACCTTTTAGGCTATGTACGTAGCTATAAAAGGCCTTATGGTTATCCTTGGCTGTGATTGCTAAGTTTTTCTCAAAGTTACCCTTAGAGGATTTGCCATGTTGTCTTATTTGCCTGTTGAGGTTGAGGAGGATGATTTTCCATTGTTGGGGCCTCACCTTAGTTTTCTTAGACAGCAACATTTTGCATTTTTGTAACATTTGTTGGGTGTCTTTTTTTTTTTTAACTTGGGTTCCGGCTTTGATTCTGTCTGGAACAGCTGAGTCTATACACTTATACAAGTGATTGTACAGGGCTTCAGTGTAAGCTTTGGTGTAGTTACCACTTCCAGCTGGGATGGGGCTTGAAATTCATTCATACCTTCCCCTAGGAGGGTATAGTTTGCTTTGATGAAGTTTTTTAGTCTGACTTCACCCTTTGTGAGTTCTGGTGTTAGCGCCTGTTCACACGTGATTAATTTGTGGTCAGATTTAACTAATAAGGGTGCATCTGTTTGCCATGTTAGTGAGGACCAGATCTAGTATGTTTGTTCCTTTTGTTGGAATTTGAACAATTTGTTCCAGGGAATTTGAGTTAACAAAGTCAAGGAACTTTTACAATAGTGAGTTAGGGCTAGACTAGGTTTCCCAGCTGATGGTGGGATAATTAAAATCTCCCATGACCAGAGTGTATGGCAGTATTTGGACTGACTCCCGTTTGGTCAAGTAGGCTTCATGTGCATCATGATCCATGAAGGGGGATGTATAACTAGCTATGACTTGAATGGGGGTGTTACCCACAGTAATCTGAACTTGGAGTAACTCCATGGAGTTGTTCAGTCTAACTAATTGGGAGGTGAATTTATCTCTAATATAGATAGAAACACCACTTCCTTTGGTTATCACATGTTTGTTTTGTGATCTGAAGGTGTGGAAGGCATTGTAGCTTTGTAAGGCTGGGGTACTCTCTTGAGGCCTTGAAACAAGTTTCTGTGACTGCACAGACATCTACATCCTCCAGTGATGGAAGTGCTTCCAGGGTGTGCAGTTTTTGGTTTAAGCTCCTAGCATTTAGTAGCATAACCCTTATTTTGCTATGGTTGGCAGTTTTCACATCAGCAAAGTTTGTTTTTGTGACCTTGCCTAAAAAAAGGCACTATGGGGGAGTCAAAAATCTTTGACAAGCAGCCAAAAGCCTAGTGGTGTCAGGTGAAAACCTTCTCTGGCAAAGCAGCAAAGTTTGTCAACAATGTCTTCCCAGGCTGACAGAAACTGAATCTCCTTTGAATAACACCAAAGACTAAGTCAGTTATTGAAATCAATAATTTTTTCTTTATACTGTGGCATCATTCTAGGTGAGGATAATATGCTGCTCAAGGCTAGGGACATACCTGCTTTGGACACATACGCGAAGAGCTCAGTCATGTCTCTCTTCATATAGTTCAGTGAGGTAGATCTCAGGTCTTTCACTCCAACATGAGCTTTGACAGAGTCATAATGGTACTTGTTGCCGAGATACATGAGTGCATGTGTGGTCTGATGAATTCTGGCACCGGATAGGCAGCTGTCAATTTCTGTTTATCTAGCCTGGTGAGTGGGACATCTGTGTGTCTCACTATGGAGTCTCCAATGACAAGAAAATTTGTTTTTTGAGTGTTACACCTTAATGCTTGGCAGGTGAGATACTGGTGTTGCTATGTGTCATGGTTGCTGTGGGAAATGTGTTAATCGTAGCAGTCTTATGTTTTGGAGGTCTCTAGTGTTTTGGTAAGTTTTTTGAGAGAACCTCCTTGTATGTATGTGTTGGATGTGTATTATGTGTATGAGTGGTGGTGAGTGAGTTGACAACCTCTTTAGTGTTACTGTTTTGAGTGTGACAGAGCTGGGATTCAAGACTTTTGGTGCAGATACATCTCTCCATTAAAGTGAGTTATTAATAAAGGGTTGTCAGTGTATATGAGTCAGTGTATATGAAGCAGTTGCTACACTGCCTCAGGAGACCTAAGTAAACAAGGCTGGCAGGAGAAACAAGAGTAGTCCAACTGTCCATAATGCTAGGTTTGAGGAAGTGTTATCACAAAAGGGATGCTTTCAGGACTGATCTTGGAGGTGCTCTGTAGATGGGTATTTCTTATGGATTTTTGGCTGATGGTTTAGTAGGACACAGCTCACTAGCAATACCTCTTGGATTAGAGCTGTACTAAAAATGAGGCCTACACTAATATACTACAGCTATATCTAGGGGAAAATTGTCTAATTATCTGTCCAGCTATGGCTCACAGCTGTGCGGCAGTGCAGTGCTGTGCAACGTGCAAACAAGCAGAAACCCACTCAAATGCAGGACCTAAATACCAGAAGCTAAAAACTTAAAAAAAAAAAACATTAAAAAAACTCAAAAGAAACAATAAGGGTGCTTACTCCAAGCTTTAAGCCAATCATCCTTCACCAGGCTGGTTCCAATCAGCACACTCCTCTCACAAGGGTGCAGAAGGGCCCCTTCCAATCAAAGATGGCTTCTCTAACCCCCCCCCATTTATCTAAAACTTTCTCGCCAACTTCATATCTCATACCATACTGCTACAACCACACACTAATTTTCCCCTCACCTAATCCCGTCTTCACACATTTTCTTGTATTTCTCTACACCTCATCTGTCATTCTCTCCACCACCTCTGTTGCCTTCTTCTTCAACTCCTACCCTCCTTCCTTTCTATGGTGCCTATGATTATACTTTCTTTACCCTATGAACTAGTAATTCATCCTTGTAACCACGCATTTCCCAGTATAGCAGGCTTCCTATTTATTTACAACTCTATTTTCATCTTATATATGAATTAAGTAGGTTTTGCCTCCCATCTAGAATACTCTGGAATCATTCTATTCCCTTTTTGTGGGTATTTTAAGACCCCATGTATTAGTGGGCTGTTCTGCAACTGTTATACACTGCAAACAAACTTTTCCCTATTTTGTGTATTTTATGTCCTATTGAGTGTACTTTATGACCTTGCATACTTATGGGTTTTTTTCAAATTGCAGTGTACATATTGTATGCCCTGTTACATTTGTCTGTCCTTTAAAATTTGTTACAAACTGTTATCTTATGTTCTGTTATATTTGTGTCTAACCTTTAAAATTTGTTAGAAATTAATATTAACATTGTCATTTAATTATTGAGTGTATCCTTCATTATGTTATATTTGTGTGCATCATTTAAATTGATAGAAACTGTTAATTCTATTTTTTAAAACTGAAATTCCCTTTTCTGTAATTTTCTGTAATTTTTCTCTGGAGCTTTAGCATTAATGAGGAAAGAAGGTAAACTGGAAGATACACAGCTCTACACTGACATGATGTTCTTTATGTATGCACACATCTATACTGACATGATGTTATTTATTTGTGCACACAGATCTATACTGACATGATGTTCTTTATGTGTGCACACAGATCTATACTGACATGATGTTCTTTATGTGTGCACACAGATCTATACTGACATGATGTTCTTCATGTGTGCAAACAGAATATTCCCTTTTCCTTGCTGTAGTGTTATCTCGGAGTTGGTATATTTTAATAGTGGGGGTGTGGGGGGAGCAGGGGGGTTGCCCCATGCATATATGTGTTTTAATTTGTTTTTTGTTTTTTTCCTTCTTTTTTTAAATGTTCAAGATTACAAAACCTCGATCATATGCTCCTGACCATATGAGTTCGAAGTTTTGTAATTTCGATCATTCAAAGTAGACCCATTTAGAGATATGGGGGGGGGGTTCAGGTGAGTTTGCACCTGTAAAAAAAGATTCTTATTTATTTTTTTAGATGTAGTTTGATGAAGTGGTACTCAATCTAACATAAGTAATGCACTGGATTGCAATGAATGTTTAATCACTTATCCACTACAAGCATGATACCCATAAGCAATCCAGCAAACTTTACATTAACAATGCACAAAGTGAAGGATATGAGCACCTAACAGACTTTGTACTGTCATTGTGGGTTTGTTTCTCTTAATCTGTGTTTGGGAACTGTGAGACACTAATTCATTTAACCAGATAGCACTTAGTAGGCCTAATCATTTACAATGGAGTTAAATAATAAAAGGAAATGAACTATAGTACATTATACTTCAGGAAATACTTAACAGTAGATAAAAAGATTTGATCACTGTCCTTTTAAAGGTTCACAAAATGTTTCTGAACTACCTTAGTGAAAAGTAAATAACTTAGTAGATAGATATTAACCTTTTGGGAGCACTCGACAGACATTGTCATTTTACGTTCCTTGTGTCTAGAATGCCTTATCAGTATGCATAAGTGAAATTTATGAAGTATGGACTCTAAACCGACAACACAATTATAATCCACATTGTGTATTAGGCACGGCCTACAGAGAACAGATCAGTAGTTGCAGTAAATTATACATCACTGGAGCTATCAAAATGAAAAAAATGACTATTTCATTATCCTATGAAAGTAAAATAAAAAAAACAGTCTATAGAACAGAAGAACCCCCTCTGACAGACAAACTCACTAAATCAAAATTAACTCTTTCACTTTTAAAACATCATTCATTTAAGCCTGTTACCTAACTATGAACCTGTACCCATCTATGTCAGGCAAAGTTCCTCATTAGCACTCTTCAAGAAAAATCTTGATGAGTGGATGGGAAATAGGAAATACCCCCCAGGGATCACTGCTGTGGCTCTGCTCGGCAGGGGCACAGGAAATTAACTTTCTTGGGTGGCATAAGCCAGGGAACCTTGTTGGCTAGGCTTACTTAGGCCTTTGGGCTGATAGCCTAGTACCTACCTATGAACCTAAGAAAAGCCCATCTTGCTAGTGCAGTATACCTAATTAAAAGAAAAAGAAGTAATGGTCTGGATGAACTGCAATTAAACCAAGTAATGTTTAAAAATAAGCACCTGCCAAGATGTACCCATGTGTAGTGCAAGTGTTATATATCCCTGCTAAATCAACTATAAAAAAGAAGTTATGTCCCATCATTTAAATACATTCATTTAAAAAAAAAGGTAAGACTTTTTTTTTTTTAAAATAATGGCATTGTATAAACTAGAAATGCTACAGATTCATTTATTATTATTCATTTTTAATGGCTCTTAATATAACAAGGGGGTGTGGATTTGGTTTTGCATGACTGGTTGGTTATACTATTAGCTTCCTGCAATAATCCAAGCCAACTTTTATTTCTTTATAATTGAAGAGCTGAGCAGGTGAGAACACAAGTTCATAGGACTGGCACAGGTACTTGTTGAGCTAGCAATCAAGTTAAGTAAATGTTTCCTTCACATTCCTTTTCTCAACTTTATAAATGTATGGTCACATTTCAATGAGCAAAAATATGGGAAAATATTTACTCTGCAAACTGAGTGACAGTGTTAAATTGCATGTCAGCACACATTACCGGCAATTTATAGATTTCTAATAAAATGTTGTTGGCCATGATGCATTCTTCTTATTCTGTTCACTGTATCAGAAGGTCACCGCTACTAACATTATGTCCATGCTTTTGCCAGTACAGCCATAGCAATATTTATCAGTATGTGGGAAGTTGCATAATGATTAAGGTGCTTACCTTAGAAAAACAAGGTGCCGGGTCTGATTCTCACATGGTATAAGTGGCTAGGCTTATAATGACTCACAAAGGCAGTTAGTCTAATACTAATCTATGAACCTAAAGAGCAAATCTTTCAAGAGTGTGAGAGAGAGAGAGAGAGAGAGAGAGAGAGAGAGCACCCTGCCATTATTTACAATAAATAGGACCAAGACTGATTTGAGTGTAAGGTGTGTGTGTGTGCTTAATGCAATTTTCCTATACTGTAACTTTTAAAGGGTTCTATGTGGTAAGCTATGGCAGTTTAAGAAAGTGCTGCAAATGTTGCAGTTTGAAATAAAGTTGTCCCTTTTGTAAAAATCTTCCACACTTCATGAATTTAACTTGTGCATACTGATAAGGTATTCCAGACACGAGACTTAAACTAACACCGTCTGTTGAGTGCTAACAAAAGTCTAATTGGCATCCATTAAGTTCTCTGCAGTTCACCAGACTTAGCTCAGAAATTTTTTGTGAACCTTTAAGGGGCAATGTTTCAAGCCAAAAAAATCAATCTTTTTGCAATCTGCATATCAAAGCAAATTATCCTCTGTAGAAAGAGTCATAAAATATCATTTAAAGACCTGATAACAACTTGAAGCTGTATCTCATGCACGAGAACTATTGTCTCAATACCCTAAAGAAATGCTATTGAAATTTTGTGTAATAAAAACAGTTTCACATTCAATAAATGCAGATAACAGCTTTGTTAAGAAATATAAAGGTTTTACTTGGATTCACTTTTTTTTAGAATTATAACAGAAAAGGTGAAGAAAAAAGAAGTTAATTGTTTTAAATCATGTTAAGAAAAGCTATTTATTTTGAAAGCAATGACTTTTTAATGTAATTCTTTTCATGTTGTTAATTGTTTTGTTTATGTAAAAACATTAAGGTCTCATCTCACATACATATCTCATATATCTCTACCAATATTTATATCTGCCTATCTTTCTCTTGTTCTCTTTCTCTGATACACACACACACACACACACACGCACACACACACACACACACACACACACACACACACACACACACACACACACACACACACACACACACACCTATTTCTATTTATATATGTATACTTAGTTATGGTTTTATTTATTTATGTTGTATAACTATTCAAATAACTGAAAGTGTATTATTACTTATGTCAATGGTTATGTTATGTAAGGTAGTCATATATTTTATTGCAAAACTGTATGTGAAGCCTTTCTTCCTGGGCCTCCTCTGAAAATGTCTAAGGCTGTATAAGGCATTACTATAAGAAAAAAAGCAAATAATACATAATACTCACACACACACAAATGTACAGGCATGCACACTGAAGCAGCCTATATGAATAAATTACTCTGCCAGTATATCTCTCAGGCCTTGCATCCTCCCCCATGACTAGGTATGATCTCCTAACCTCTCTTACTATAAATGTAATAATGAAATATAACAGATGGCTTTTCAGATCTAAAGTCAAGAAAGCTAACACAAAATATTAACAGATGTAGAATGCATTATGACTCTTCTAGTTGTAAGTAACAACTGATCAGAACAAGGAAGGTATTTCTACATACAGATCACACTTTTGTGCAACATGTAAACAGGCATTGTTCATGACATAACTTAACCAAGTGATCTATACTAGAACAACTAACCAGATATTGTTCTTGACATAACTTAACCAAGTGATCTATACTAGAGTAACAGCTGAGCCATTATTGTCTCATATGGATTTGTTTCAGCTTTGTAAAATGGGCTTAAGACTACAAAAAGTGCACTTCTGTTATTTGTTATTATTTGTTACATGGCAATGATCAAATTATACATTGATCTCTATTATAAGAACAGGTACTGAGGAAATAGCATATCAGTTACCGAGCCTTCAAGTGAATTGAGTTTATAAATCTCCATAATTCCTTTGTTTGGTAACTTTGTTACCCACCAAAATTGTCTGCTATCAGCTGCATCCTGGAGTTCACCTTAATCAATCTCTCCAGTTTTTTCTGACAACTGTCTTGCTTACTCCTTCTGACCAAGGCTCTATGAGTGGGGAATTCCTTAATCAAAGAAGAAAGTAGAAGTGGTCAAAGAGGAGATCATGGTGCCCCAATATGACTCCATCTTTGCAGCTGCAGAGAGCTTTACCGAAATGTTTTTCCCACAACCCTGCTCAATTTCCAACCTGCATTCCACATCCACGTCTCACTGATCTACATTATTTACAGTTAGACCTGTGACTGTAAACCTAACCCTCTACAAGGATGTGCTAAATGTGGTTTTAATCAGGTCTCCATCCCTCTTTGCCATCCATAAATCTCACTAATTTCTATTATTCTTCACAGAAAAAGTCAAGGCAAGTATTTTTATCTTCCTTTTCACAAGCAATTACTTCAGAGGTATGGATACTTTTTTCTGTTTTAAAGTAAATTATCACTTGTCTCTGTAATATTAAGTTATCATTAACTGTTTTGTTTTTGACAAAAGGCATAGAGACAGCAGATTATTATAACATATTCTTTTTAAAAATATTATAGTTATTGGCTACATTTTTAAACTCAAAAGACAAATAATTCTAAAACCATCACGTGATGGGTTAGTGTAAGGAAAACATAACTGGACATTTTAAAAATGAAAGCAAAAGGCAACCTTGCTTAATGACATAAAGGAAGGGAGCCCTTAATGCAACTCAATAGACTGTGTCTGAATAGTGATCCCAGCACTGGAAGAGTCAGGTGCCAAACAGGGGAAAGAAGGTATGCGTCCCACTTGCCTAGCCTAGGAGGTGGGAATGGTTGTGAATGCTTGGAAAGCAAGAGGGGAAATGTAATTTCTCTGGTGAAAAGTAGGGAAAACACTTTTTGTAGTCAAGTGGAGGGCAGGGCTGTTTGTTGACAATGTCCCTTGTGGAAGTGGGGAACAAATAATGAGACCAGCCCTTTTCACATCTCCCTTCAGCATTGCAAGCTGAGGGTCCGATAGGAATGCCAAGGTAAAAGCAGAAAACTGTTAACTACCACTGATGGCTGTCTGAATGATGAACTTCCTGATCAGTCCTTGCTCTGATGATAGGGAATGAGTGGCCTAATTGTTTATGTGGGGGCTGATGATCAACAGGAAGTGGGGGCAACAATGTGTGAAAGGAAAAAAAGGAAAAAGACCTTAAATATTTTGGAAAAAATATTGTAAATTATTAAGACTTCATGTGAAAATTGTCATAGTACAAGTATAATATGAAAGGTTGTTTTTGTTTAACTTTAACTGACTGTATCAGTAGATCAGATATGCTTAAGTAAATTAATGTTGGCCAACTGTGAGATTAAACCAGCTTGGTTTAAATAATATAAAAATTTCATCTTTAATTTTTGCAGTTTGATGGTAATTGCATAGTCTCCAGCCTGCTTTGCATAGAGTATGAAAGCCGTTTTTTTTTTAAACATTTTATTCATTTATCATCTGATAACTTTCTAAAAAGTAACCGATTTATCAATGGATTTATTGTTACAGTTTTTAACAAAATACTCAAGTACAAATAAACTCAATAAATAATAGGATGTGCACAGTACTATTTACTGTTGCAGTCATCATTTCTGGAATTCTTGCCTGCTGAAGCCCAACAGCCAATTCATCTTTCAGGGGTTTATCTTCCTCATCCTGATTCTGGCCATTTACCTACCAGTCAGACGTTAAGATGTCAGAGGCATAAGGCATTGTTAACTGACACCATCTTTGTTTTTTTTCCAGCAAACATCTATTAAATTTTCACACGACATAGGTAATCTTACATTTATACAAATGAAAATCAAACAATATGACACCACTTTAGTTGCAAACAGTATACATCACAGACACCATTGAAACAACTGTTGAAAACAAAACATTATACATCACTTATAATCTATCCAGCCATTGTCAGTTAAGCATTATATGGCTCATTCAAATCCTGCCTCTTAAACCTTGTTCCTGATCTGCATATATTGTTCTCACAATTCCCATTTTTTCCTATGTAGTTCGCTCCCTCCCTTTTCTAAAGATCCCAGTTACAGATGTTTTATCTCTGTTACTATATTCACTACTTCTAGTATAGTTGGCCTAGACTTTGATTTCCATTTTCTAGCAATTGCTTTTTTGGCAGCCACCATAATTACACTCTGCAAGGCTTTACTATGTCTAGGCAATTCTGATTCTGTACCATAACTCAAATAAAATCATCTCCCAAGTCAATCAATCTGCTCACCCAGCATCTCCGACAGAGCGGTCTACAGGAAATCCCTAAAGTCTGCCACCCCATTGCACTCCCAAAAAATATGTCTCCAGTCACTTCCTTCTTCTCTGTCACACCTCCAACATTTGCTATCCACCTGAGGAAGAATTCTTTGGAGTCTACTTGGAGTATAAAAATACCTATGTAAACGCTTCCAGGCAAAGATCCTAAATCTTCTAGACTGTGTTGTATATTTGGGAGATATACATATATCCTCCCGTTGTCTCTTTGTGAATTGCTTATCCAATCTTAATTCCAATACTTTATTGATTCTTATAATTATCAAGCAGTATTTCATATGCTTAACTGACCCCATCCTTGGATCTTTTTGTTACAGTCCATGTTTATTTGTAGTTTGTACAGTGTGTCATCACTGAAATTTTGGATAAGTGTTCAATGTGGGAAACTTTTCTTAACTTTTCTAGACATAATACTGTACTTTGTAAATGTCTGATAGTGATAGTGATTCTGAGATGTTTCAGAAAGAGAATAATTGCGTTGAGTGTGCAAACAAATCCTGCAGAAGATTTGCATGTTCTGTTTAGGACTACAGGATAATGCACCCACAAGACAATTTGTAGAAGATTCAAATCTCTCCTTATAGATTCATAGGTAAGTATTAGGCTAACTGCCCTTTTCCACCTTTGTGAGATATTTTATGTCAATTTTCTTTTTGAAATTTCTGTTGAGGTAAACAACTTAACAGTTATACCAATCCTCCCCAAAAATGCATCCCTCTGAAGAAGGCACATGCACACAGTATCGCTAGGGTGAGGAGAAGAGGGCAGCCACACTCAGCGCAAAGAGTTAGGTGGAGGAGGCATAATCGGCGGCTCCCAATTGGTCCAATCCTGGCATTTATTGCTGGCATTGCATTTGCTGTCTGCATTGAATTGTTTAGTGCTTCAAGTATGATGAAAACTGCAGCAACTGCTTGTTACAAATATAGCAAGCAGTTTATCACAGTTGAGAAAAACAGCGTTTTTTTTTTTTTGCTCCAAGTCTGCAGAGTGAATGGGGGAAGAACAGACCTGGCTTTCCCCAATTTCTCCTTAGATAAGAAACATCAGATTGGGAATATATGCTTTTTCCTTATTCCTCAACCTAAAGTTGGTTCCAGTCTGCATTACCACTGACTAAGGCCTCTGAGAACCTCCCTCAGAAGTGCAAGCACTCCAATAAATACCTGAAGGAGAACATTGGGAAATGGATGACAATCTGAGTAATTCTGAGGATTTCCCTAGGTCCAGAAGCACTAGGAAAATAGATGCGCTTTTGTAGACTTCATCCTTAGAGTCAGTTTTTGTCAAAATAATTGGCTTGACGTCTCTGAATATTTCCACACTTTTAGATTGTGGCAATACCTCCCAGACTAAAACCTTTGTTAAGTTGGTCAGCTCAGAGGCCTATCTGACGGCCCCTTCAGCCAATGTCCACTTTCTGTTCAGTGACAGTCGGGACATACTGTGTTCATCCAAGTAGATGTTCACAGAAACCTGCTCAAGATGCTTGGTCTTTGTACCTGAAACAAGGCCAGTAGGGTTGTCCCTTTTGAAAAACTGAGGTCCAAAACTCCAATGTTAGCTTATCTCAAGCTAAGCTGAGTAGATCCTCAACCTAACAAACTAGCCAGGCCTCAACCAAAGATTTTTTTTAGCTGGTACAGGAATTTCATGAGTTTTCATAAAGGCAAGTAGCCAGCTCTTGAAATTCCAAAAGTGTCATCTAAAACCTTTGTTATGTTGGTCAGCTCAGAGGCCTATCTGATGGCCCCTTCAGCCAATGTCCACTTTCTGTTCAGTGACAGTCGGGACATACTGTGTTCATCCAAGTAGATGTTCACAGAAACCTGCTCAAGATGCTTGGTCTTTGTACCTGAAACAAGGCCAGTAGGGTTGTCCCTGTTGAAAAACTGAGGTCCAAAACTCCAATGTTAGCTTATCTCAAGCTAAGCTGAGTAGATCCTCAATCTAACAAACTAGCCAGGCCTCAACCAAAGATTTTTTTAGCTGGTACAGGAATTTCATGAGTTTTCATAAAGGCAAGTAGCCAGCTCTTGAAATTCCAAAAGTGTCAGGGATTCTCTCTAAGAAAATAAGGACTGAAATAGCATTAGAAGAGGATTCAGAGTTCATTTTCTGCAGATTCTGTAGTGGATTAGCTGAGGGTACCTATGCTGTGCTTCACCACCTCAGTATTTCACATTTGCAGGCACCCTTCTTAGGATAAAGGAAGCATTCCATATGGACATTAAGGAGAACTCTCAGCACATCTGGGAAGCAGAACATTGATGGGCCTGCCAGAGGCCAAACCCACTGCTTTTCTTCCAGTCATCAGTTCATCACTGTAGCCGGAGTCCCTTGTCCCTTCTCCAGGGAAACATGACATATTATACAAGATCCAGAATCCCCTAAAGTTCCGTTACAGGAAGCCATTTGGCTGATTCGTTATTGGTGTCCCTGGATTCCAGCAAGATACCATCTATGGCTGTGTCCTGGAACTTCATTTCAAATAACAGATAGAGTAGGATTCTTGACTACTTTGGAAAGGAAGCTTACAAATCTGCTTCCCTGGCTTTCAGGAATTTCATCTGGCAAACACTCATGTTTATGTATCAGGAATCCCTCCTGGACAAGCTGAAAGCTAATGGAGCGAGAGAGTCAGTGATGAAGAACTAAAGCAAGAGATGCTTGCCTTATGCAGCTTCTCTTCCCAGGTGAGCATTCCATCCAAAAACTATGAGATGAAAAGGATGCATCAAGCAACATTGACAGGGTCGTTCATTAGGAGACATGCCAAGCAGAGAACATAACCCATGCCAGATCCTGTGACATCAGAGCTCCTTAATGCCCCCTAAGCCATGACTTCTGTGGATCATCTCCATAGAAAGTATTCAATATACTGGAAGAAAATGAAAATGCCATGCAGTCAGTAAAGCATTTTTTTTTATTCCCAGGCTATGACATGTCCTTTAGAACCCTGGCCCTGCTTCTGCAAACAGGGGAAAAACAACACTCGGAATGGGAAGAAGCCAAGATAAAGGGGAAAAACGGCATGCAAAGCATAAGAGCAGGAATAGGGATGCTCAGGTCAATGATTCCCAGAGGGACCAGCTAGGACTCAATGTACCCCACTCCTAAAACAAAATATCCCACCAAAACCCTTCCTTGCCTTTAAGCACCCCCCTACACATATAAGTGGGGGCTCATCCAGTTTTGTAGAAGAGTGGGAGAAGAGAATCAGTGATCAGTGGGTCCTGTCCATTGTGATAAAATACAAGGTTAAAATGACACTTCCTAACTGCAGCAGCATTGTTATGTATTCCACCTGTTCCAATGAACAGTCATCATCTACTTCTACTTTGTAGAGAATCTGCTACCATAGAATGCTTTAGAAAAAATGCCAGTATTGCAGGAGGGCAGGAGAATTCATTCAAAGTTTTCAATATTTCTAAGAAATTAAGGTACATGGAGACCTAAGCTAGACCTCTCAAGACCTGATAGTACCAAAGTTAAAAATAGTCACTCAGCAAAGCATCTGCCTCATCTATGCTGTCAAACTTTCAGAATCATCATGGATGGTGCCTACTTCCAACCCCCAGTGCAAATGTGCACAGAATGTTTCTAAGTTACAATGCAGGAGATGGCTGCTACCAGTTCATTTCCATATGCTTTGGCTTTTTTTTATTGCACCCAAGGCCTTTACCAAATGCCTGGTTACAATAATTGTCTTTTGCATGACCAAAATCAAACGCATGTACACTTTTGGGAAGACTTCTTTATGCAGGCACACTAAGTGGAAGAAAATTCAAAGGTCTTACAGTTTACAGTGGGATGTATCAAAAAGCTCTGTATTTCCTTCAATGTACCCAATTTACATCTAAACCTACAATGACAGAATTGTTCCTAGTGACCTTGCTGGATACAGCAGCAGAAAGCCTTCTTGCTGACAGACAAGCTTTTCTTCCTGGCCCAATCCCTTCAGATCATGTTAGAGAGGGACTTTATCAGAGTAAAGAAATTAATTAGTATCTTGGGCTATGTCATCCATATGAAAAAACTGCAATGGACTCATAGAAGCAGATGACATCAGTATTTTCAGTCTCTGGAGGTCACATTCCCTTTTTGCCCTGTATCTAAAAAGAGATCTGATAGTGAAAAGAAAGGTGTAACTTAATCCAGCTGGTCACTTGGGACAAGAGTACAAAAATAAAGCACATATATGTAAAGAAGATAACGGGTGTGGCGCTGGCATTGAAAGCATTCCAACAAATTTGTCAAGGGGCATCCAGCACATCCTCACAAAAAGCACCACAGTCATATGGCATGTTAGTAACTAGGAGTCATTCCACTCTTACATGCTATGCAGATGGTAGTGCAAGGTTGTGAAGTAGCCCAGGATTCTGGCCTGACCCTCAGGACATCTTGCATTCCATCATAGGAAATGTTTTTGCAGAAAGGTTTGGCAAGTTCCACTCTGAACTTCATGAATGAATATTAAACAGAGATACCTTCTTGGATATGACCCACAGATAGGGTGCGCCAGAAGTAGACCTTTGGCTTCCCTAGAGAACAGGCAGCTCAGGAAGTTTTACTGCAGGACAGCACCTCCAACAGCCTGGAAAATAAATACCTTCTCCACTCATTGGGCAGGTCTGGTTCCTGTGCGTTTCCTCTGATACCCTGATGCTCAGTATCGTTCGGAAGATCAAGAATGAGAGTCAAAAACTGCATGTAAGAGACCTCTTTTGGCCCATGCAGTACTAACTCTCCCTCTTGTAAAATATCATAAGAGTTGAACCAATATTCTTACCTCTGAGTGGACCTTTTAGTGTAGAAGAAAGGATCCTTACTAAACCCCAACCTCAAAACTCTGGTAGTGACAGCATGGCCAATCTAGCACTCATCAGATCCAGGCACATGTTTTCACAGGAAATGCTGCATATTATGAGGGTGGACGGAAAACCAAGCAAAGAAGAAATCATACGTAGAGAAGGGTGGAAGGTTCTCTCTGGTGCCTGCTAGAGACTAGGGCCCTAATGCAGGTCAAGTTTACTTATTTTGCTTTGGTTGACAAGAAAAGTTAGATTGGGCAGCAGTAGTCCCTTTTCAGAGGAAGTCTTGGAATTTTATACATGGTAGCATAATCACATAACATAATAGAAATAATCACAAGCAGGTGCTAGGGAGGGAGGTTGGCATAATGGCTAAGGTATTTGCCTTACAGACACAAGTGCAGGGTTTGAGTCTCACATGGATTAAATGTCTATGCTTAAATTGACCCACAAGAGCCGTTAAAATGCCTAGTACTAATCTATGAACTTCTCCATAGGTTAGATAATGTAATCTGAAAGAACCACTGCACAGATGTGAGCAGAGTGGGAGGATAGCTGATAGCTAAGAGTGGAATTTATCTAGGGACTGTACATGAGCATAGCCAGGAATTGCTGAAGTTTTGTTTTAGGAGAATTTTGTATTTTTGTAGGATTGGTTGTTGTGTTATGAGGATAGTGATAGTGCTCTAAATGTTGGAAACATAGTGGCAGTATAGTGACTTGCTGACTTTTTTATTGTCTAACAAAAGTGTTTGTTTATGGACCTTACAGGCCTACAATGGGAGTATATTTGAACAATGTTTTGTAGTGCTAGGCAGTTTGGGGTTTTGTGAATAATGCTATGAACTTCTACCATTTGGGTAAAAGACAGGTTGCATTTTAGTTCATGTCAGCAGATTTGATGTAAGGCATGGCAGTGGTGTCATTTATCATTGTAGTTTGCAGTAAATCAAGCGATTTTAGTCTAGCATTACTCCATTTTCAATTTTTGAATAAGGTGGAGGTTAGTGGAGAGAGTGACAGAATATAGTAAGAGGATAGTATGTATGTAGAGGCTTCATTTTTCTGAAATAATCATTAAGGAAGTGCTTATTATGGAATAGTAGTCACACTTTGGGTGATGTTTTTTTTTTTTTTTTTTTTTTTTTTTTTATTATTGCTTGATATATGTGGATATTAAACTTTAAGTATTCTTTAATGGTGATACTTATCAATTTAGTGCATCTGACAACCTCAACTGGTGTGTTATTTGCTGAGGTCACTAGGAAGTTTGTTTTGGTGGTAGAGAGAGGCTTAGGAATATAGAGTAGTAGTTTAGTTTTCTTAGCATTTAGCAGGAGGAGGGAATCGGTTAGCCATGACTCAATGGAGGAGAAAACAGACTGCATTTTTCCTTGTAGTTCTGGCAGGGTTCCTATTATATAATCAAAGATGCAATCCTTCGAATGTGTCTTGATCGAACTTGAAAGCATGAAACAGCAAAATAGCAAAACGGCATATAATCGCTTGGCTGCCTCCGTTACTTTGCCGTTTTTGTCACTGTAGTGCGATCTCGGAGTTGGTATATTTAAGTAGGAGGGGTGTGGGTGGCACAGCCCCACACTTTATGTAATGTTTTGAAGTTTTTATTTTTATTTTTTATTTTTTTTTTTTGTGGAGAAGCGATTTTTTAATTTTGAAAAAAATCGCTGTTCTGAGTGTTCAGGATTGTAAGCTTTTGTTTACATGGGGTTGAAAAATCAGCATTCACTTTTTTAAGCATTCGCTGATTTAATATAGATCCTTCTAGCAGCGTATTTGTGATGCAGGTGAGTGTAGTGTTATCTGCATACTGTATGAGCTATGAAAATTTTAATCAGTATTGGTCCTGGAATTGAGCCGCGTTGGATGCTTTTAGTTGTTATTGTTTAGGAGCCCTGGTGCCAGTTCTTTTCTGATAGATATATATTACATTATTACTGAATGCAATATATTGACTGATAGAGTTCTTCAAATGAATAACGTTGTTTGAGATTTTTTTATAAGTGAAGAGCTGATAAAGGTATTAGACAGGAAATATATTTCATATAAGAGAAAAAAATTAAATATTATTTAGTGAGAAATAGTTATAAAAAACTATTTTCTGGAGTAGGTCTACATTTAATAGATGGGGGTTGATACTTATAAATGTTGTTATTGTTCTCAATGCCCTTTACTTAAGAGAAAATGTCATATTCATGGGAATAAGGTAGAGATAAAATTAAAATATGCTTATTAATTCAGAAGGGGGGATTTATACAATTAAGTGTTCCAGTGACATAGAGTATGCATGTATGTATCTATTTATATCTATCTATCTATCTATCTATCTATCTATCTATCTATCTATCTATCTATCTGTCTATCTATCTATCTGTATGTATGTATATGTGAAACAAAATGTCAGGTTGAATGAACATATACGGGATGTTAAAAATAAAAGAATGTAGATCCCTGCATTAGGCATATGTAGGAAAATGTAAAGGAAATATTAACAAGTTAAAAACTGCAATTTTAGAGTATATATTGATGTCAGATAGAAAGGCAGGTGATGTTAAGTAGTATTTCTTATACAAAGAATATTTTTTACATATATACACATACATACACATACATGCCTACATATGCGCACACGCACACACACACACACACACACACACACATATATATATATATATATATATATATATATATATATATATATGTATGTATAAATATATGTATGTATGTTTATATCACTGAAGTACTTAATGTCCACACACTTACATCGACATCCTACTGTGCATGCTCTCTAGCAAATTCTCTGAACATGCAAAACAAAGAATTTTTTTTGCTGCATCACCCATGAGGGGGACTGCACCTCCCACTTCCCCCTGCTAATTATGTTCGCTATGAGATCACATGATCATGACTAAGACTGACCTACTTACGGTCAACTTACTTTGGTCAACACTATATATGGATGACAGTTGTATAATAATCAATTATCCCCAGCAAAGGGGAGTGTCTGCTACCCTGAAACTTCTTCTGCATTGTGGATTTTTGATGAAAGTAGAGTCAGCCATGTTTAACCCATAAGAATTCTGTCTTGCTTTATTCTGTGACAAGTTATAATATGTTTTGGGCCAAAGGAATGACAAATAGGTTGACTTGAAAGAAATGTCTCAAGTTCCTTTCCTTCATTTGTCTCTCTGACTGTTATTTCATAAACAAATCTGAATCTGCATGGTGCTTCATACTGACCCATTTCAGGCTCAGCTTGGGTGTGTACACAGGATCATAGGTTTAGTCAGGTGACCAAGCTCAAGGTATGGTGACAATCAAAGTTCTTTATTTCCTGAATCTGATGTTGGAGAGTATGGGGAGCTGTGCACCTGTCCATTTTAATCTGAAGACATAGCAGTATGATGAGTACTGTGCTGTAGTTACTCTGAACAAATGTCTTTGCCAGTAATCTAAACTCAGTCATTTTCTTCTTTCCCTCTCATTTAACAGCTTCCATTTTTCACATGCCCAATGACTGAACCCCCACATGAATTCATTGTTAATATAAATACTTCAAGAAAACTAATTATTAATATACAGCCAAACAAAGAATTAATGATTAATTTGTTACTGCTCACAAGAAAAAGGTTGCCTTTTCCTGCACTTGACAATGACATATAGGGAGTGGACACCCATAATGTCAGTCAAACTGGGCCTGGACTTTAGTACTGGAAATTTTGAAAGGGGCTGGAAGGTTCACTTACTTATCACATTCTGTCTTCTACAGATAACTCTACTTTGTAGTTTGCGTAATACTGTACACTTAGTAATATACAGTGTGCACAAAACATCTGCTTGATGTGTCTGTAAATCATTTGTTCCTCATTTTTGTGGTATACATCATAATACAGAAAAATCCAATGCCAGCAAAAAGTAAATAAATAAAGGTGGCTCGTCTTCTTTACTCAAAGTTACATTTAGGTCCTAACAGCTAATATGTCATAAAATGCTTTGTTTCTTTCAAATAGGTTTTATTTATTTTTTAGTTATGTTTTGAGCATGTTTTCATGCAGAATGTTGAGCACATAGTAAACAAGTACACCTTTATTGTTTTTGCAAGGACATTTTAACTTTCTAAACATCCGTTTTTCCCTCACCCATACAGTTTTATGACTGGAATGAGGTTGGGATGTATGTTATTAGCTGATTATGATTATTATACTGATTTGTTTTATTAACTAGATAACTGATGCAATGTGTCGTATTTAGGAATTCATGATTCTTAGCTATTTATGTTTACACTGAGAAAGTGTCTTGTGCTCAGAAACTCTGTGTGTTTGTTAAACATTTGGATTTGTATCATCATTTTAAGTAGTCACATGCTTCCTGGTATTTTTGTCTTTGTTGTTTTTGTGGAAGATATTTTTGGTCATTCTACGTATTCATTTTAGATAAATGTTTTATCTAGAACATTTTTGAATTATTTCTCAGTACATGCCTCTGGTCATATGTTCTCATCTCTAATTTATGTATTATTCATCCCACATTAAATGTAAAATAGGTGGATCATTCATTTAAATAACTCTAAGTCATATTATGAAGTAACAACTTAGACTCTGAATTTTCATTGTAATAATAATATGGTAGTATTTCTATGACAAAATAAATTATTAGACCCAAAATTATATTATGGACACATGTCACAAGCATCTTCTTCTTTTGGCTTTTCCCGGTTAAGGGTCGCCACAGCAGATCACCTGTCAGCTCATGATTGGCAGTGGAGTTTTATGGTGTCGAGTTGCCAGCCCGGCACCCGACCTTCCACAGAGGGCACACACACGCACGCACACCTAGGGCCAATTTAGAGTGTCCAATCCACCTACAGCATGTCTTTGGGATGAAACATGAGCACCCAGTGGAAACCCACACGACCACAGGGAGGACATACAGACTCCGCATAGAATGCACCCCAGCTGAGGATCGAACCGAAGTGCCTCTTGCTGTGAGGAGACAATGCTAACCACTGCACCACTGCGGCTTGTGCTCTAATATCTGGAGGAACTTAATTTTTGTGTTCCCTAGCATCAGGAGATGCATAAGCGTCCCTCCTAGATTAAAGTTTCTCCAAGTTGTGTAAACAGGTTCTAAAGCAAGAATCAGGAACATCTATTATACATTTCTATGCATTGAGTACTACAGTTCTTTTTAATTGTACTATTCTTTGTTCCTAGACCTCTACTGAAGATTATTACCACAAACGTATGTCTATTTGACATGCTTTTCTCATGAGTACTATCTTTGTCAAACTGGAAGACATGCAGAAGTTTTTAATGGTGGTTTGCTTTGCTACTACAGTAGAAATTGTAGCAATGTTATTTTCAGGGTACCCTTAAGTTCTGAAGGCAAAATGCTCTTCTTCAGCTGAAGCACTTGGATATATGGGAACCCAGGAAAACTCTCTTTTCCACACCATGGACTTAATTTTTCAGAATAATCTTTGATTTGCATGCAGCCTATTTTATAGTCATGCCACCACTTGTTTTATCCATCTTCAGTTTTAGCTATTTTATCATGAATTTGTCTGTGGAAGAGCATGGACTAACTAACATTTGTGAAGATGTGCCTGCTCTCTTGCAAAGTTATTCTCATAAAAATATTTACAGAAAACAAATGAAAAGTAATAACAGAGTGGTTAACACTGCTGTGTCAGCTTGAATGCCTACTCTGTGGGGTCAGGAATGCATCCTTGCATTCATGTGGATTTTTTCTGCATGCACCCATTTCTTCTTATATCCCAACAACATAATGCTGATGAACTGGAAATCCTCCAGTTTACTTATAGACAGGTAACTACTGGTTAACCCCATGAATGTTTTCTAAGTGGTAGTGTTATATTATGCTTATCAGTGTAGTGCCATGTTCTGATAATTTGTTCGAAACATTTGTATATTTACACTGCATTGCTGTGGTTCTCTATCACTATACTTCCTGCTAAAACTACTTTGAGCTTCCATACATACATACACTTTTTTACTATTATTCTCCTGTTGTATTTCCCCTGTATTCTCTCGTTATGACTTACTGTAGTCCTTCCTCCATCTCTTTTTTGTACAAATGCTAACTTTATTGCCTCAATGTAATTTTACAGTTTAGTAGAGTTTTTTCTTCTTCTTTCATTTGAGAGCCTGCAGTTACTACATGTGAATGAAGATACAGACTCAAACGGCTTCAGGTACACTGAGGTGCCCAGAAACACACAGCAGCAAAAGTAAAATTAAGGCACCAAAGTTACACACTGGAAATCAGTCACAGTACTTTATTGCAAAAAACAAGGGGTGAGCGCTTTCACAACTTAATGTTGCTTCATCAGACCACATCACTGCAAATGATGCTTGGTTAAATACTAAAGCAATCAGTATGACATCACAATTTAAAGTAATATTCCTCCACGGCCATAAAAGCATATACCAATGTCTATAAGAAAAATACATACATAAAAAATGTAGAGATAGTATATATATATATATATATATATATATATATATATATATATATATATAAAAAATAAAAAGAAATATAATACGAAATATAATATAATATAATAAAAAGAAATATAATAAAAGAAAGGAGGTATCCTCCCTGATGGTTATTAGTAATAATCATTAAAATATATATATACACATTTATACATATATATATATATATATATATATATATATATATATATACACATTACACACATATAAAACCTTAATAGCACAATAAAAACTCATATTTAATGTTTGAGGCTCCTTGCCTTAAGGTAAGGAACTAATGAAGTACAACCATTCAAGCCAGGATATCTATCCGCTTGTAACGTGGTAATCCATTTTTGTTCTAATTCTTCAGTGTGGTTCTCTATATCACCACCTCTATTTGTCCTTAGTATCTGTTGTAAGATTAAAAATTTAAAACAATGACTGCTATCCGTATTCAGGACATGGTTAGCTAAAGCATTTGATTGCTTCTGGTTCCATATATCCCTTATATGTTCTAACATTCTTTCTTTAAAACTCCTATTTGTTTTGCCTACATAATAGGCATGGCATACTTGGCAAAAATAGAAATAAACAACATCGGCACTTTTACAATCATAATAATTCTTCTTATAGAGTTTAAAACATTTCACAGTATGAATATACTTATTTTTAGTGTAAATATGCTGACAAGCTGCACAATTCCTGCAGGGAAAAGTACCCTGTCTGTTAGAAAAATTATTTCTAAAGGGCTGATGTTCTCTATTACAAAGGTGCTGTTTTAAAGACACATTATTTCTAAAACTGAAATTTGGGGTGTCACCAACTGTGGAAACCAGGCCTGGTATTTCATGTAATAAATGCCAATTCTTTTTAATAATTTCCGTATACTTGTTGATGTCACTTGCAAATCTAAAAACTACTCTAAACTTATTTCTATCAATACTTGTATCATGAGATATACTTGTATCAGCACCATAAGTGCTCATATATGGTTTACATCTTGTAGATCTCAATTTCCATGTGTCTGCTATCACTTTAGTAATTTCTAAGCTAGGATAACCTCTTGTTTGAAACTCATCTTGCAATTTATTCAAAGCAACTGCTGCCTCTTCATCATTATTGTGTAGACGTAGGGTTCTATAAACTTGTCCTTTGAGGACATTTCTAGGTATGTGTCTCGGGTGCATGCTTGACCTGTGAAGACAGGCATTGGTTCTTGTAGGTTTGTGGTAAATACTAGTTCTTATCTGCTTCAAGTCAGTTTGAGTAACACTCACATCCAAAAAATCAACACATGTATCAGAAAAAGTAAACTTCAAAAAATCTGTGGTACTATGCAAATAATCAATGAAATTACTAATATTTTCACCATGCCCTCTCCACAAGACAAAAACATCGTCCACGAAACATACATACCAAAGGATATAGCCAAAAAATGGATTCACATCTGACAAAACATATTGTTCTTCCCATCGTACTAATGACAGATTGGCGTAGCTGTTAGCACACGAAGTGCCCATAGCCACGCCAATCTGCTGTAGAAAAAATTGATCCTGAATGGTTACAATGTTACAATGTTTTCAAGTAAAATCTCCAATAGTGCACAAACTAACATAATCTTATTAGTGGTAAGCTTCTTATTTATATCAAGAAATTCTCTTACTTTTTCACTACATGTGACCTCAGTATTGCAGGAGCTCTGCCATAAGGCCCTACACTTAACAAGCTTACTGAGAATTTTGTTTGGTGTTAATGAAAGCATATTTACCATGAAGAACCTTGCTGCGTATTAACTTTAATCAGTTAAATACATGTCTGCTCTGTGACTGGAAGTCTTTGTAATAGCCCATGCACTCTAAGGACCTTTTATTAAGCTGACCACTGTCCCCTTTAGCTTGACCAGTACACTACACTGCATATTTCAGTTGTTTAGTCTCAGGAAAAGACAGACAACCTGTTTTACTCACATTGCTTTGTTAAGTACTTTGTTCTGGCCATAAACTGATTAATCTGAGTTACACATTGACCTGAGGATGAGAAGCCCTCTACTCTTGGCTTTGCTTCCCTACCTTCTATTACCACCCCACCCTCTCTTACTCTAATATTATACTTCTTACATACATATTTCACTTCTGACTCTTACTCCAAAAACCTCCCCAACTGACATTACTACTTCTATACATATACTTCTGTTTCTTGTTTCCTATTTCTCTATCTCTATTTAATTTTTAGCCACATTCCCAACTATCTTTCTCCCTCCCATACTGCCTTGCACTATATCTATTTATAATCACAAGCCTCTCAAATAATATCTATATAGTCTGCATTGTATCTTTTTCTTTTCCCAGATAAGCCTTGTTTATCCTTATTTTGACTACATCTTTATACTGTACCCTTTAATACCACTCTATTCCTTACATTCCAAAGAAGATAGTAGAACAACCAACCTCTCTTCTTTTATACAAAATACTTCTCTCCTTACCTGTCCTCTTCCAGCTCTCAGAATAAAACATCACTGAATCTCCTACTGTCCTGCAGTTTCTTGTTTCCTTCTTCATTGCTATTTCTCCACTACATGACATCTATAAAGTACAGATACCTGCGCTTAATTATGCTACTCTTCAGATTATCCTCTATGCTTCTCCTCCTGCTGTGCCATTTTTCATCCTATCATGATTCAGTTATAACTCACATCTCTTCAACTGTTTCTCAACCACCTATCCATACTTCCTCTTTACACTCTCCACACATTGCACCAAACCTGTTTAATCTTGCTCCTCACCTTTATTTCAAATATAGGCTGATTAATTGCACTTCAACTGAAACCAAAACAAAATGAAGTGCAATAATCCTCTCCAAAAACAAGTAGGCATAATTCCCCAATACACTAAAATCCTTCTAGGAGGAGATACACACCCTAATCCTGGCCCACCTATCACAATGAGCACAAAGAGAATTCTCTCCCACACAATTCTGTAACCCAACAACCACCAATCTCAAACCCTGGGATCTAATTTTTTGCTTTAATAAATTTTAGAAGTTTAAGAAATAAAACTGTTGAACTGCATGCCTGGATTACCCAGCATACGCGTGACTTTCTCACTGTAACTGAAATCTGGCTTAAACACAGTATAAATGACTCCGAAGTTATACCTCCTGGCTATAATATCCTCCGTAGTGACAGTATAAAGAGGAAGAGTGGTGGTATTGTTTTAATATTTTCCAGTACCTACCACATCTCCCCTTACAGCCAACCAACACCAAAATTCAGTTCAGCAGAGCTGCTTATTGCTTTCCTCAAAATAAACAGTTATAAACAAATATGTATCACTGTCCTTTATATCCCTCCTTGTCACTATGCAGCTATCCTGAAGATCTTCTACACTATATATCTATAACATTTCTACAAGAAAAAAACATTATTAGGTGATGTGACTTTCAGTTGGTTGGACATAAACTCTACCTTCCCTTCATCAAGAATGAACTTATATGGTTTCACACAACTAATTAATAGCCCCGCACATTATAGCAAGACATCAAATTCTCTATTAGACTGGATCCTAGTATCAGACCCCAGCAAATACTCCATCAGAGGTACAATGTCAGACTCTCTCAGTGATTATCTCCTAATCTATACAACCAGACATCTCACACATCCACTTAAACAGCATATTTATAAATCAGCATCTAACCTTTACAAGCTTAACCCAGAAATGTTCATTACTGCACTGTCATCTAACTGGAATTTCCTAAAAATCCTCCCCTTAGACAATGCTATAATTGAATTCGGTCTAGCATTTCTAAATGTCCTAAATAGCCTTGCACCTCCTAGATAGAAGATACTAAAATAAATAATGCAATTTAGCTAACCAAAAAGAGTGGAATGTTAATACAGGATAAAGGAAAATCATGGAAAGAACGGAAAAAATATAAAGCACCTCACTATCTCGAAAACTTCAGAATGCTTCACAGTCAGGCTAAAAACAAATAACTAAACACAAAAAAAAAACTAGATTATAATAACTTTCAGAATAATACTAAATACAACCCTAAAACATTTGGACATCTGTTAAAGAAATCTTACATCTCAGCCAAAAATTCAACCAAAATCCCTGTCCAGATAACTCACCACTCAAAACTGCAATACAGTTCAACACTTTTTTTATAGCTAGTATTGTATCTATAACTAAGGATTCATCAAAATCTAATCCCTTTCCTGCCTAACAGCCACATATCCCCACATCCACTTTCACCTTTAAACCTGTTCCCACATCCTATATAAAACTACTCTTAAACAAACTTAAACCACACTCTTCTTCAGCTGATGGCCTTCCAAGCAAGTACCTAAAATAGCAGCCAATAGCATTGCCTATCCTGTCCCAATCCTTATAAATAGATCAATCCAGGAATCCCACATTCCATCTCTCTGGAAAAAGCATACATTATCCCTCTACACAAAACAGGAAATTCGACAGACGTTAATAACTTAAACCTATAGCAATCTTATCTCCCTTACCAACATACTTGAAAAATGCATTCAAAAACAATTGCTAGACTGTCTCCTGCAGGAAGATCTCCTATCAACTACACAACATGGCTTCTATCTTTCCCATAGTACCAGCTTTACCCTTCTAACCTATATGGATACTGTCAGGGGAAAAAAATCGCTGTTCCGGTACAAAAACAAACAAAAAAAAAACACGTACACTTTAAACTTATACTAATGTGGGAGACTTCGCCCCCACACCCCCCAGCTTAAATATACCAACTCCGAGATCGCACCAAAGTGGAGGAATAGCAAAGCTGCGAAAACGGCCCACCAATTATTTTTCCTGGGAAAAAAAATCAGTGTTCCGTGGCTTCGCTATTTTCACATTTCAAACATATGGGTTCAATATTACAACATTCAGACATCTGTGAGTTTGACGTTGTAATACAGACCCTAGTTTTGTAATAAGAGTTATCATCCCAAGGTAGACAACCATGTTCCTGAGACAGTTTTCAATGTGAAATGTGAAAGCTTCTCTGCAGGAGAACTCCTGTGGTTTTAAAAATATAACTTTCAGTCATATAGGAAATAATTATATTATCCATATAGTACAATATTCATTACCAAGCTACTGGTGCACATCTGTAACACCTACCCTTGGAGAGTGCAGTGAATAAATGGATACAAGCAGTGACAGTAGGTAGGAGGTTCAGAAGGGGCAGAGGATATTAGAGGGGAAGGGTATCCAAAATGATTAAAACAATTGATCCTCTATTTGTTATAACACACTCTGTTAGCTGCATAATCAGTGGTTACAGTACCATGCATAGTGTGTCAACCAGAGCAAATTACTTTGTCACAAAAAACAGGTTATTAATGTGCATTTTTTCTAGCATACTGCATTTGTGACATGTTCCACCTGTGGTGCACAAGGAGCCTTATAATATAAGCACTGCACAGAATTTATTTATAAAGTTGGATGCTGTTATGGTTCATGAAGCTTTAACTGTCATTAACCTTCTGCCCTCATGCCTAGCCTAGCATTGCCTCAGCAGTAATATATTTGCAGCATCCTCTCAGGTAGAAAAGAGTTTTCATCATTTATTTGGTTTATCTGGTCACATCACACAGACAGTAGATGAGCTGCTGTCAGTCACAACTTTTCTGGGAAAGCTTATATTCCTCGTAATGAGTTTGGCACGTCTTTCCACTTTCATGCACTTTCCTTTGACACTTAATTGATGGAATTTGTCTCTCATGTTTTTTTTCTTGCTCTTCGGTTAATGCCTTTATGGTGGAATGTTCACTGGATAAATACATCTCAAGATCATAATGCTAGCTTTGCGTGATAGAGGCTTTCATTTCAGTCCTGTGTTTAAAGAGGACACTGGCTTGAAGTTACATCAGGCATATGCTGCTTATCTTTTCAGTGCCATAATAACAGAACTAAAACTCATCTTGTGAAGATGGCATTATTGCTTTATAAGGTACCTGTAATGCTGTTATAAGCTGCACTTCTTACGATTGCTCCAAAAGGGAGACCAGTTAATCAGGTGAACAAAGCTGGATATTTCCTAATATAATTTGGAAATTAAAAATGAGATATTATAATTAGCTGCTTACTGTATCTCTTGCAATTTGACTGAAACAAGGTAGGCCACACTGAAAATGAATTTTGAAAGATGGATGAATAATTTTAAACTACTTGTGTAGAGAAAATATTACTTCATTATAACTGATCATGTGAATATTATCAGCACACTTTTATATTTATACATTCTTTAGAACAAGAGAGCTTCTATAAAGCAGTTACAACTTTTAGATAACATACAGCAACTCTTACGATTACAAAGCTAATTAGGAACAAAGTAGCCGAGTTTACCAGAGGAACTGTAACTTAATAATGAATTGCCTGATATATTTCAAATTATTTTTTTTCATGCTGTGCAGTGCTGACCTAAATTGAATCAGAGTGAGGATGGACAGGAAACAGTTAGTAAAAAGAAAACTGACTGTTAAATATTATTATTTCTCATGAGCTACAGCTGTTTGCATATGAACTGCTATCATGGCGTTCAGCTGCAACAACTAAACAGAGCTGTTATTATAAATGCATTTCTGGGACATACCTCAGGAAATTGCTGGAAAAACTGAGACATAGCCTATGCACCTAGAAAAAATAATAGGGTAAGAGGGACTTTTACATTTGCAGAGAGCATTTAAGAGCTAAATTAATATCAAAACTGAACTATTTCTAAGTGTAATAGAAGCTCAACATGGGAGTGTTATTTCATACTAGCAGCACAGATTAAAATAAACTAATTGAGCGAACTAGTAGCATTGGAAGCATGCTACCAGGATAGATGAGCAGCAGCGAATGATAGGCTGGCCATGGCTAAAGCTAACAGGCAGTACTCTGTTTAACCAGGAATGTGGGGTAAGAATACAATGTAAGCATTCAGCCTTTATATGTGAAAGACATTTAAACAATAATAAGGGAGAGCACATTTAAAAATATAAGAAGATGTTAGACTGCATACATCCATGGATGAAAGCATTCTCAACAAACAAGTGAGTGGATTCATTTTTAGTCAGAAGATGGACCTGAAAAGAAATTCCCATTTTACTTTCCGTGCACAGTTTTCAACTACTGTTTATCAAAGAATGCAAAATGTAAATGCCACATAACAGAGCATAACAGTGAAAAGACACAGAGTATGCATAAGAAGCCATGATGAACAGAGGATTGAATAGCTGGGTATGTGCTTCTGGGATGAAACTTGAGTGCCAGGATGTAATCCACTTAGTCTTATGAACAAAACTAGCGTAGAAATGGTTTAGTATCTTCTAGAAACTGAGTTGGGTAGAACAGAAAGGAAGCTGTTAGACTGAATGAGTTACTACTTAAAACAATCCTCATAAAGTAACAGATCAATGATTGAACATGCTCCTAATGTATGTTGTATAGGTGACCTGTAGGACTATGTCAGAAAGTGTTTTTATAAACCTGTTGGAGATTTAATGGCATTCATGAAGCAGGATTGCTCAAATCCATGAGTACCAGTAAATAAAACAGCACATTATTCTTTGTACCCGGTGTGTCCCAGCTTCCATCTACAGCCGCAATGGTGCAGTGGTTATAGTTGCCTCCTCACGGCAAGAGGCTCTCCTGTTCGATCTTTTGCTGGGGTGTCTTCAGTGTGGAGTCTGCATGTCCTCTCTGTGGTCGTGTGGGTTTCCTCTGGGTGCTCTGGTTTCCTCCCATATCCCCAAAGACATGCCGTAAGTGGATTGAACATGCTAAAATTGGCCCTAGGCATGAGTGCATGTGTGTGTGTGCCTTCTGTGGAAGGTTGGGCACTGGGCTGGAAACTTGATACCGTAAAAACTCCACTGCTAATCATGAGCGGATAAGGTGATCTGCTGTGGTGACCCCTAACCAGGAAAAGCCAATAGAGAGAGAGAGAGAGAGAGAGAGAGAGAGAGAGATTCAGAACATCACCAACAAAGTGTGAAGAAAATGTGGAAAAAATGAGGTTCCTATCAGAATGATGAAAATCCATTTTGTCAAATGCGTTTTCGTCGACACATGTAGGGCAAACAGGCAAAACAGCGAAGCGGCTGTTCAGCGAATTCTTTCCCTGGGAAAGAAGTCACTTGACCGCTTCATTGCTTTGCCTGTTCTGAAGTGTAGTGTGGTCCCTTGTCCAGTATAGCTCCCGAGCGTGATTGTGCAACAGTTACTGACCTTAGGGTTAGGGTGCGGGTTAAGATAAGTGCATATGTTTTAAAATGTTTACTGTTTTTTTTTTGTTAGATGTATAGTTGGGTTATGTGCATATGTGTATTTAGTTGTTTATTGTTTTTTGGCAGGTATAATTAGGGTTAGGGTATGTGTGTATGTGTTTGGAAGTGTTTAATGTTTTTTTTTTTGTGGGGGTGGAACAGCGATTTCTTTCCCTAGGAAAGAAATCGCTGTTCTGTGGTTTCGACATTTTCAGTGTTCACTGAATGTGTCGATGAAACACCGTTTGCTGTTTTCAGCATTCAGTGTTTTAATGTGAACCCGAAAAAATGCACAGGCCTTATAACATGACAACTCCAGATGATGTTATAGGAGCTGGTAACGGACACCTTAGTCAATACAAATACAACCTCAGGTCTCATCTAAAAAGAGGCCAATGTAGTAAAGATGATACTGAAAGAAAAGACGTAAGACTGATAGGATGTGGCATAGCCAAAGTATTTGATAAAGTGAGCCATGTACCAATGTGACAGATTTTAGAGGCATGTGGCATAACTGAGAAAATATTAACATAATAAGGAAATGTTATGAACATTCACTGATGCAAGTTATGATAAATGGATGGGCAGGAAAAATAAATATTAAGAGAGAAGTGAAACAAGAATACCCAATTGTATTTGCTTATTTGTATTAGTAATGAATGCAGTAGTACAGACATGCATGTATGAAATGAGGGAGGCAAGATGTGAGATGGAAGGAAACGTTACATTGCCAATACCTTTGGCATATACAGATGATTTAAGTCTAATAACAAAAAAAGAAGGATAAATAAGTGAGGCTGTAATAAGGATCAAAACGCTGCTAATAGCTGGCCTGCAGTTAAATAAAATGAAGTGTAAGGAATTTGCTGAGATAAAAAACTGAATATATTTCACAAGAAGAGAAGTAAAGATTTTGGGAGTGACATTCGGTGAGTATGAAAGTGTAATAAGTTGATGGAGAAAGATACTTGGACAAAAAAAAAGTTAGCTAGGTGGAAAAGTTTTTACTTATTATTTCTGAAAAATGCATAAATGACGAATATTTATGTATTCGGAAAAATAGCGTAGCATATTTTGTGAGAATATATAGGTTTCTCACTCAAATGGAAGAAGACTTATCAGACATTTTTTAGCTTCATGTCGGGATATCAAGGTTGAACCTGGTGAGAATGGGGGTAAGTTATAATAAAAAAGAAGGTAGTTTGAATTTAAAAACAAAAACTTCCAGTTGTGCACTTAGCATCTATGCATTTATTTTGGATAATGTGAAAGGTAGAAGAAAGACAAAAAGAAATGATAGGTAAGATGCTATATGAACAATATAAAAATATATAGGAATGAAAACAGGCAAAAGAAAAGAAAGGGACGGGATGGAAGAAAAAGAATATGACAAAAAATGAAATTATGGATATTAAAAGTATGCAAAGCCAATGAGAAAAAAATACTATAACATGATTTAGCAATTTTTTCCTCTGGTGTACCCACTGAAGGAATTAAAAGAAGATGAAAAAAAAAGGGAATGAAAGACAGAAGAAAAAACGTTAGACAATTTGTAAGAAGCAGAAGATTTTTTGTGAAGAATTTTATCAGACAAGTTACCAGTGAAAGGGAACATACAAAATAAGGTGATGGAGCCAAAAAATGTTTTAGTATTCATTTCTGAAGAAGTCATTGTTTGTTTGACAAAAGCGTGGATTAAAAGTGTTTGTATGCTGAAGTGTCTTTGCAGCTTTCTTCCTACACTCAAGTGACTTTTGCATTTACTTGTTCTTTATTCTACCACTTTCAGGAAGTCAGTTCCACTTTTTGAGGTTTGAGTTTTTTCTTTTACATCCACCTGAGCTACCACTAACTCAAGTAGTTGGGGCCTCAGTTTAATCTCCCATCCAAAGGCTAATATACTCAGGAGTGTGGCACACCCATTATGCTGCACTGCACTGTCAACTATGGATCTACCTTGGTGTTAAATGGAAACCACAGCCTTCTGTACCAAAGGTGAACATGCTGTCAATTGTGCCACTCATATGTACGTATATGTATGAATGTGTGCACATTGATATCACCGTGAAAGTCTTTCAAAAGAGTTTTGTTCCAGAAAAAAAATGTTGCAAATCTTCGCGTCTATTCTCTAACAAGCATTGTCACTGCAATGCATGTCTTCAGCCATTTTAATATTTTGATGTCAGACCCATTCAAGTATAAAGCCCTGTCACTTTTCTATTCTACCTGCCTCATGTAAACATTTCTCAACACCATTTACACCTTTTTTTCAAAGTTAAACTATTCCACCTTGTTCCTGTTTACCATTTGCTACACATTAGAAGCTACCTTGTTTCATCTAAAGTCTACTTCCCTGGTTCCTTCTGCAGATCTGCTGGCTCCCCCCTTAGTAATCCTAGTCTTCCCACCTGTCCATTTAACTGTATTACACACTTTCTGTATCTTCCTCCCCTGACTTTTTCAGAGAAATATGTACCAAGCAAACCTAATAGGGAAGCTGTAGAATTATCACCTTTACAAAAACATCTTTACTGATAAGCATATACCACCTACTGTGCCAATGATCCACTCTGGTTTTCATCTTCTTTTCCCAGTCCTTACTTTTCTACCAAACCATCTCTTTAATAGTCCAGAAAAGTTGGATACCCACCTAATTTGCCTTTATGACTTTGACGGGCATCAACTTTCACCCCAACTGGTATAATGCAGATTTCTGTTTATCCACTGCACCAGATCATTTGAGATTGTGCACTGTCTCCAGCAGTACCATCAAGTTCAATAACATTCAGTAATCATTAGCACACAGATTAAAGGAATCCACTTTCCAGTGGTGTAAAAATGATTTCCTTTCAAAGGCTATTGAGCTGAGGTACCAGGAAGCACCAGTAAAGAGTTTTTATTCTACCCTTGGTGTGTCTTCATTTTATTTCAGCTTGGTTTCCAGTTTGGGTGTGTTTTTTGAGATTATACAACAGAAAAAAACATATGCACATGACTACTCTTACAAGCTTTTTTGCCAGTTTATCCAAATACTCTTTTTAGTGTTAATGAAATCTTTTTGGTTGTTAAAAAAACTTTACTATTTGACTACATATTCTTTACACAAATTCAGCATGTGAACTTCTGGAAAAATAATAAAATAAAAACACAGATGGCAAGTTCTATATGCTGGAAAAACAGGTTCTTAGTTTTGTAGGATGGTACTGGGCTATTGGCCTGGATGCCCTTATAAGCCTAGCCAAGAATTTCACCCATGTTCCCTCAAAATCAGCGCCTGTTTCCCCTGTCCAACAGGGACACAGGTGGGGTCCAGGAATGTATTTTTTGTTTCCTATCCAGTCATCCAGGTTCCTCTTAAAGAGGGCTAGAGAGGTATTCTGCTTGACATGGAGAGTGAGTCTATTCCACAGATGGGGGAGTCTTTGGGGCACAAATCTATCTTGTCACCAAGTTCTATTAATGTCACAAACCAGGTTAAGGCTTTGTATGTGGGTTGCACGAGTGGACATTGACTTATGGATATGCAGCAACTCCATCAAGGCTAGGTCTGAGATGACCTTGTATGCCAGACACAGGTCACCTCTGAGCAATCTGCATGAGACTGAGTAGAAGGACAGGGTTTTTAGCCTATTTGTATAGGATAGGTGTTTGAAACCCTGGATTTTCCTGGTCAGGAACCTCAGTGGTCTCTCCAGCTGCTGCATGTGCTTGCAAGGTACATGCCGAAGGGGGCATTGTACTCACTAATAAGGGAGGAGTACAGGGATGTTTTGACGTCCTTGTTCCTGGATGAAATACCCTTATTTATGAGGTGGGCCATGTAGAAAGCCTTCCATACAACAGGAGCAAAGTGGTGGTCAAAAGTCAATTTGCTATCAACCTGGGTGCCCAAGTCCCTCATGACTGATTGTGTGCTTAGTATGTTGTTATTAATGTGATGATTAGTGGGGATGTATTTCTTGGCATTCACTTTGAGGCCATGCTTCTGGCACCAGTCATTAGTTTGATTTAGCCCCTCTTGGAGGATGTTCACATCACTATAGGAATTTAAGACAGCGCCCGGCTGGCAGTCATCTGCAAACTTAGTCAGCAACAGACCACTGGTTTTGGCTTGCACCTCATCAAAGTATATCCCAAACAGTAGAGGCCTCAAAACCAATCCTTGGGGTACACCGCTTGTTATGGGTCTACTACTAGAGGTGGCTTCCCCCACTTTGACTGAGTGGGTTCTATCAGTGAGCCAGTTAGCTACCCATCTGGTAACATATGCATTGATGCCTATCTGGGAGAGTTTATCTATTATGCCCGAGTGAGGTATAGTTTTGAAGGCTTTGGCTAGGTCAAGGTAGGTGGTGTGCACCGTCTTCCCCTCATCCATGGCTTTGGTGACTGTCTCTTAAAAGTCAACTAAGTTTAACAGGCATGCTCTCCCTTTGATAAAACCAAGCTGTGTGAGGTCAAATGTTTGGAGGTTGCCAAAGTCCTTGTTTAAAAGGTCCATGATAGTGCATTACATGGCCTTGCAGATCAGGCTAGTTAGGCTGATGGGCCTATAGCTGACTGGGTCAGTGGATGCTCCATGTTTGTGTAGAGGAATTACACTGGCTGTCCTCCATTCAGCTGGAACAAAGCCGGTGCTCAGGCTTTGGTTGAAGAGGGTGCTTAATGGAGCTGAGAGCTCATGCCTGAGTTCATGTAGGATATAGCCAGGGATGTTATCTGGTCCAATGGAGACTGTATTTTTTGCTTTTGAGAGGGCATTAAAGACCTGCTTCCTGGTGATGAGGGAGGGTGCAGGTGCTGGGGATGCCATGGTTTACTGATGGGGGGACAGGGGGGTGAAGTTTTCACTGAGTCTGTCTGCCAGCAGGTTGGCTATATCTATAGCATTTGTGTATGTGGTGTTATTGACCACCAGGTCAGAGCAGATTTGGGTGTTACCTTTGAGATTGCAGACATAGGCAAAGAAGGTTTTGTGACTGTCCATAGTGGATATGGCCAACTTGGGCTCAAAGTTAGCCTTAGAGGATTTCACCAGTGACCTTATTTGCTAGTTCCGACAAAGGTGAGATTGCTTCCAACTTGGCACCTGCTCTTTCTTGGTCCTGGACAGCAATGTTTTCTTTTATTATAGAGTTTGTTTATTGCTGCTGTCCACCAATCAGGTTTATTCTTCCTTGAGGAAGAAGATTTGGTCTGTCAGGTATTTCTGAGTCAATGCAGCTATGTGGGTGCTCATATAGTTTTTTTGTGCAGGCTTGAACATTAGTGCTAGTTCCAACTGAAGGGATGGTGGCTGTGAAGCTGCTTATACCTGCTGTGAGTAGATTGTAATCAGCTTTGGAAAAGTTTTTTGTTTGACCCTGACAAGGGGGGTGCCAGGGGAGATGGTGACTTCAAAAGTGATTGCTTTATGGTCAATCTTACCAAGGGGGATGACACTGTAGTGGTGCTACAGTGGCTACCCATGTTGGTTAGGACCAGGTCCAGGATATTTTCACCTCTCATAGGGGTATCAACCAGCTGATCCAATGCATTGGCATTAATGAAGTCGAGGAATCTCTGGGCATTCATGTTTGCGCTAGAATAGGTCTTCCACTCTATGGTCGGGTATTTAGTCACCCAGGATCAGGGTAGAGGGTTGAATCTTGATGGATTCAAGTAAGTCCAGTTAAGTGGAGTGGGCATCCTGAGTCATGGTTGGGGGGTGTGTAGCTAGCTATGATTTGAATTGATGTTTTGTTAACAGCTAACTGCACTTGGAGAGTCTCCTGTGTGTCATACCATTTGACTAGCCTGGAGGTGTGTATGTCTTTGATAAACATTGAAACTGCACCTCATTTGGCTTTGTAGCCCTCCATTTGAGGTCTGAAAGTATAGGATGAGTAATCTGGTAAGGCTGGTGTGCTCTCCACAGCTTTGAACCAGATTTCAGTGACTGCACAAATTTCAGCATCCTCCAGGGAATGAATGCTTGCAATGAGTGCAGTTTCATGCTAAGACTCCTAGTGTTTAATTGCATGACCTTTAAATTTCATTTAGAAGAATTTTTCATGTTGATAGTTTTGTGCTCATGACTTTGCCTAAAAAAGGCACTATAGAGGAAGCAAGAGCCTTTGCCAGAAGCCTGAAGCCCAGGGGAGACAGATGAAGGCCATCTCTGGCAAAGCATCATGGTCTGTCGATCATGTCCTCCAGGCTGTTAAGTACTGGATCAACTTGGAATGACACAAGCAACTAAGCCAGTTGTTAATGTCAATCATTTTCTGTTTGTATTGAGGCATCTTGCAAAAAGAATGGACATGGCTGCAGTGAATATGTATTTTAACAAGAGGGAGGAGCATAGGATGACATACAAGAGTGGAGGGAGATGCACACAGGTGGATTATATCCTTTGCTGGAGGGCCAGTTTGAAGGAGATTGGGGACTGTAAAGTGGTGGCAGGGGAAAGTGTAGTTAGGCAGCATAGGATGATGATCTGTAGAATGACATTGGTGATCAAGAAGAGGAGGAGGAGTGTGAGGGCAGCATCAAGGATCAAATGGTGGAAACTGAAAAAGGGTGATTGTGAGGTGGAGTTCTGGGAAGAGTTAAGACAGGCACTGGGTGGCAGTGAAGAGTTACTGAATAGCTGGGTAACTACAGCAGAGCTAGCAAGGGAGACTGCAAGAAAGGTGTTTGGTGTGACATCTGGACAGAGGCAGGAGGACAATGAAACCTGGTGGTGGAATGAGGAAGTACAGGAGAGTATACGGAGAAAGAGGTTGGCAAAGAAGAAGTGGGATTGTCAGAGAGATGAAGAAAGTAGACAGGAGTATAAGGAGATGAGGTGCATGGTAAAGAGAGAGGTGGCAAAGGCTAAGGATAAGACGTATAGAGGGTTGCATGAAAGGTTGGACACTAAGGAGGGGGAAAAGGACCTGTACTGAATGGCTAGACAGAGGGACCGAGCTAGTAAAGATGTGCTGCAGGTAAGGGTGATAAAGGATAATGAGGGAAATCTACTCACAAGTGAGGAGAGTGTGTTGAGCAGATGGAAAGAGTACTTTGAGGGTTTGATGAATGAAGAAAATGAGAGGGATTGAAAGTTAGATGATGCAGGGATAGTGAATCATGAAGTGCAGTGGATTAGCAAGGAGGAAATAAGGATAGCTATGAAGAGGATGATGAACGGAAAGGCTGTTGGTCCAGATGACATACTTGTGGAAGCTTGGAGGTGTTTAGGAGAAATGGCATTGGAATTTTTAACCAGATTATTTAATGGAATCTTGGAAAGTGAAAGGATGCCTGAGGAGTGGAGAAAAAGTGTTTTGGTACCAATTTTTAAGAATAAGGGTGATGTACAGAGCTGTAGTAACTATAGAGGGATAAAATTGATCAATCACAGCATGAAGTTATGGGAAAGAGTAGTGGAAGCTAGGTTAAGAAGGGAGGTGATGATTAGTGATCAGCAGTATGGTTTCATGCCAGGAAAGAGCACTACAGATGCAATGTTTACTCTGAGAGTGTTGATGGAGAAGTACAGAGAAGGTCAGAAGGAGTTGCATTCTGTCTTTGTAAACTTAGAGAAAGCATATAACAGGGTGCCTAGAGAGGAGTTGTGGTATTGTATGAGGAAGTTGGGAGTGGTAGAGAAGTATGTAAGAGTGGTACAAGATATGTACAAGGGTAGTGTGACAGCAGTGAGATCTGCAGTGGGAGGGACAGATGTGTTTAAGGTGGAGGTGGGATTACATCAAGGATCAGCTCTGAGCCCTTTCTTATTTGCACTGGTGATGGACAGGTTGACAGATGAGATCAGACAGGAGTCCCCGTGGACTATGATGTTTGCAGGTGACATTGTGATATGTAGTGAGAGTAGGGAACAGGTTGAGGAGACCCTGGAGAGGTGGAGATATGCTCTAGAGAGGAGAGGAATGAAGGTCAGCCAGACTAAGACAGAATATATGTGTGTGAATGAAAGGGAGGATAGAGGAATAGTGAGGGAGTAGAGTTGGCTAAGGTGGATGAGATTAAATACTTGGGATCAACAGTTCAGAGTAATGGCAAGTGTGGAAAAGAGGTGAAGAAGAGAGTACAGGCATGGTGGAGTGGGTGGAGAAGAGTGTCAGGAGTGATTTGTGACAGACGAGTACCAGTAAGAGTGAAAGGGAAGGTCTACAAAATGGTAGTGAGACCAGCTATGTTATATGAGTTGGAGACGGTGGCATTAACAAAAAGGCAGGAGTCAGAGCTGAATGTGGCAGAGTTAAAGATGTTAAGATTTGCACTGGGTGTGACAAGGGTAGACAGGATTAGGAATAAGTATATTAGAGGGTCAGCCCAGGTTAGACAGTTTGGACAGTTTGGAGACAAAGCCAGAAAGGCAAGACTGTGTTGGTTTGGACATGTGCTGAGGAGGGATGCAGAGTATATTGGGAAAAGGATGGTAAGGATGAAGCTACCAGGTAAAAGGAAAAGAGGAAGGCCTAAGATAAGGTTTATGGATGTGGTTAGAGAGGACATGCAGGTGGTTGGTGTGACAGAGCAAGATGCAAAGGACAGGAAGAAATGGAAACAGGCAATCCGCTGTGGTGACCCCTAACCAGGACAATCCGAAAGAAGAACAATAAGAAGATTGAGGCATCATTCTGGGTGATGGTGGGATGCTGCTTAAGGCTAGAGACATACCTGCCTGGGACACATATTCAGTCAGCTCAATCATTTCTCTCTTCATATAGTCCAGAGAAGTATGTCTCAAGTCATTCACACCAACATGAACTATGACAGAGTCATAACAGTACCTGTTGTTAAGAGACTTGAGTGCATGCGTGATATGTTGGATTCTAACACCTGACAAGCAACTTACTGTGACTTTCTCATTGTCTAGCCTGGTGAGGGGCATATCTGTGTGTCTCATGATAGAGTGTCATATGGCAAGTATGTTGGGTTTGTGGCTGGGCCTTAGTGGCTGTGAGACACAGACGCGTGTACTTTGTGTGATGCTTGGTATTGTGAGTTGTGACGTGCATGTGTATTTTTGCTATGGAGGTCTCTTTTCTTTAGGTATGTTTTTGCTGAGAACTCCTGCATATGTAGGAATGTATTGTACAGATGTGGGTGATGTTAGATGTGTGGTATTCATAGATGCAATTACATTAAGAACCTAGAGTCCTTGCTACTTTGTGATTGAGACAGCAAGGACTCTAGGTTCTTAATGTAATTGCATCTCCCACAGATTGTGTTCATAGGTGGTAGTAGTAGAGGGTTGTCTATGTATATAAGGCAGTTGCTACACTGTCTCAGGATGGCCATATCAACCAGACTAGTAGGAGAAACCAGAGGAAATTGTCCATCCGTGGTTATCAGAATCTGTAGAAGAGAGGTCAGGGATAGTAGGGTGGGTACTATCTGAGGAGAGTACCTATAGGTCTGAATAGGGCTGGATAAAATCAATACAGTAGATGCAGGCAAGGGCCTCACTTACACAGGAGTGCTGTTAAGAGAAAAAATGCAACCGAGATACCTCACAAAGGGATAAAACACCACAGCAGTGGTGTGCAACAGGCAAAGAAGCACAAACATATGCAAATGCTGGGTTTAAATACCACAAAAATGAAAGCAAAATGGAAACACTGGAATTGACCAATCAATCAACCCTTGTCCCTGAGCTCTTAGCTCACCTGCCTATGTCAGACCAGTTCCAACCAGTTTACTTACTCCCACTAAGTGCAGGCAGGCCCCGGCCAACACTAGATGGTGTAGCAGGAAACACAGGAACCACACAAATAGATCTGGATACAGCAATACCTGTAACCAGACGATGCTAAAGATATTTAAACTCTGTTTAGGTCGATTTAACACAGGAGAACATATACACACTTAAATATAACAAACAAGAGCAAACTGATTTAAACAAATTAACCAATTAACCAATAAAAAGCTCAAAACTGAGCTCTTTTCCAGCAGTCTTCAATCAGACAAGTTCTAACTGTGCAGTCCTCCCACTAGAGTGCAGGGGAACCCTATCCAAAATGATGGCCTGGATTAGTGCTCAAGTTATACAAACAGCTAGATTTAGTAGGTCTGAATCTAGTCTATGCTACAGCAAACAAGGCACACCAATTTCAGAAAGAAACAGTTCAAATATACAGGCACAATAAGCCTTCAACTAGCAATTCCCAGCTCAGAAGGGCAGAATCTACCCTCTCCTCCCACAAGGGTGTAGACCACAAACCATATTAATGTTAAATAACTGGCCTGACGTCCAAGTGCTTAAACCAGAACTAAGACACTTTTAGAATAACAGATACTAAGTCTTCAACCAGCATTTTCAGGTTAGAAGGATGTAAACTACCTCTCCTGCCACAAGAGTGTAGACCACAAACCTTCCTAATGTAAAACAATTGGCCCAAAGCCCAAGTGCTTAAACCAAAAGGCTTAGAATAACAGTTACAATCTAATCAGGCTACTAACAGGCAGTAATAAATGCAGCAGAATAAATGCAATTGAGTACTTTTAAGAACAAGCAGCAAAAGCAAAATAAAGTAATAAAGTAGGAAGAAACAAATATAGTAAAAGCAGATGAATAAAGTGTTTTTTAGGTTAAGTGGGAAGGGATGAAACATGATAATACAAGGTTGAGAAACTAAACGGGAGGGTTTTCCAAAATGATCTCTCCCTACTCAGTAGAATGAGCCGATGAGATGAGACTGAGTGTCCAAAATGAGATTTATAGTAGGGGCGGGCAACTCAAAAGTCACCAAATTTAAGAACACAAGGACTGAGTGGGGGGCAGGGGGAAGAATGCAGTCAGAGATGAGTGATATTCAAAGCAATGCAGACCACACAAACACTTCAGCTAACTACCAATATTTCTAAATAAAAGAGAAATGCTGTTTCTCAGCTTCCCTCCACTAATTAACTGATGCTGTTCACAGATTGCAAAGGAGTTTTTTAGCAAATTTTTTAATTGACCCTAGACAAGAACTCTTAACAGAACAGAAAACATAAAAACAAAACAATGTAATGCTGGAATAACATACAAAATAGAAGTGATGAAGCCTTAAATAAGGAGCTTAAAATCAAAATTAAATGCAGTCAGAGATGAGTGACCTTTAGAGCAATGCAAATAAAAGCAAGCCAAGCGTTAACACAGGCATGAATCTGATGAAGCCTTTAGGGTTCAGACGAAAGTGCTTATTCCTGGCACTAGTCAGTAAAGTTACCAACTGTGTTACACTTGATTTTTTGTTTCCATATGTACAAAGACTGTTTAATAATGTGAATTAAAGGGGTCTACATTATAATCATGAAAGTTTAATAGTTCAAATGCATAAACATCGAACTGTATGCATTGAACTATTAAACGATTGAACACCTATAAAAATATTTTTACGACCAAAAAAAAAACTAACAAGTGTAGGCAAGGGGGAAAGCCCCCCTGCACCCCCCATGTGGGGGGATGTGCCCCCATACCCCCGCTACTTAAATATACCAACTCCGAGATCATGCTACAGTGTAGGAAATGGAAATCTTCCCTTTCCACACCATACTCTGTTAAAGTGCAATCTCAGAGTTGGTATATTTAAGTAGCAGGGTGTGGGAGGGGTACAGGGGGGCTTGCCCCCTACCTAAACACCCTTTACTTTTTTTTTTTTTTTACAGGGTCTACTAGAATTTTGATGGTTTAATGTTTCGATCACTAAAGTTCGATATTTATTGATTTGAAGCATTAAACATTCAAGATTCTAATACAGACCCAACTAAAGTGCTTTTAGTTTTAGAAAAATCAAGATGAGCTTTATTAATATCCTTTACAATTTTGCAATTATAATTTTGCCTCTGGCCTGGACCATCACTGAACAGGGTATTTGGATCAGTCCATTCACCTGATTAAGTAATGTATTTTGGATCAGCCCATTCACCTAATTAAGTAATGTATAAAATAGAAGCAGCTGCCCTTTCCTTTCCTTTCTGCTTACCGGATCTGTTTCACGTTTTGTGCATTGTAAGTCATCCATCTGTACTACATTCTCATGAATTAATTAACAAAGCATTCTACCACCTCACCACTAAAATTATTTATTATGCTCCTAGTAACCGTATGACAATCGTATTCTGTACATTTATCCTATGCATTTGTCTATTCTGTCCCTTAACCTCTAACCTTCCAATCCTTTTTCCTATCCATCTCGCCCTCTTTTTCCCTATGTCTACAGCCCCCCTTCATACCCACCAATATCCCCACTGTCCACACTGATGACTTTCTTCTCTTTCATGCGTTTCATTTTGTACCTGTATTAATTGCTAATTAGATAATTTATAAGTCCTATCAATCTTCATACTGTCCAGAATATGTATACTTCTTTATTGTTTCTCCTTGCCTTGTATTGCTTTATATTCCATTGTTTAATTTCATTCCAGAATGTGTATACTTCTTTATTATTGCTCCTTATCTTGCATTCAACATATTACAGTTTTATGCTCTACGTATTACTGTTTATACTCAGACGAGTGATTCTGTTGTATCTTTGTATCGTCTTCCTTCTGCTCTTACCTATAAGCTGTGCCTAAAATAGCTCCGCAATGGATCAGTGCACTACCCTGGAAACATTTACATAAGAACATTTGTTAATTTCTATGTGTCTTTATAGTACATAACTATAAAATTTACAGTTGTCTTGCTGAAAGGACAGGTGGAAAACCATTGTAAAAACTGTATTACAAGTCGTGTGTGTGTGTGTGTGTGTGTGTGTGTGTGTGTGTGTGTGTGTGTGTGTGTGTGTGTGTGTGTGTGGCCATAGTGATCATGCACAAAATGCATTACCTTGTCAAGCAAATGATAGAAATACACTATAGGGCAGAGAGGAAATGTAGTCTAGTGTTATTGGCAGGGAAGTGAAAAATAAATAAGTAAAATAAAAAGGTGTGCAATTCTTCCCATAACTGGAAAAAATACTGAGACCAGAAGACTGGTAGTGGATCAAGGGTAAAGACTTTCCAGAAAGGAAAAGCATCTTTGGATTTAAGAAGGCTCTACATTCAGTAAAATACACAAGTTGCAGAATGGAAAGTGATTTTGGAAGGAAGAACTTTACTGCAGTGGTAGCACTTGTTTAAGCAAAACTGTTCCAAATTGTATTCAGTGTGAAACCACGATCAGTTCCTGAAGCCCTCCATAAATTTTAATATATTAATTGCATGACTGCTTTTGTGTTGGTGGATAACTTATATATTCTTGCGTAAAATCCCTGGCTGATGTAAACTGTATTCAAAACATTTAGTTACAAGTTTTCTAATTGGAAACAATTATTTGATCTAAAGTTGCCTCAGATTATCATTTTATAGTATCAGACCTTCATAGAAATTGATTTTATTTTCCTGATGTATGTATTATACATTAAGCATTCTGAGCAGGTCTTGCCATTCTAAAGCAAGTTATATTTTATATACCTTATGGGAAAAGGGGTTGAGGATGGGTGGATGGATGGATAAAGCTCTTTTTCATTATGGTCTGAGGTAAATTTTGTCTTGTAATATTTCCCTCTTATCACAGAAGAAATAAATGATTGCTCAGTGAACACATTCTAGTTGCCAAAGGAGCAATAAACTTCCTTTTGAAACAACTTGGCACACTGAAACCGCTTTGTGATAAATTCATTGCATTGCACTGTAAGCCGGTGGTCTTTGCTTAACTATGTGCTAGTTTTAGGTTTTGGTATGCCTGGAGTAGGTCACAGAAGGGGTGTTAGCTGAAGCTGGGATTTGACATTTTTGTATCCATTTTCTTAATTTGTTTACTCCATGTTATAGCGATATATTTTAGTGCTTCTTTCGTAGCTGTATAATTTGTTAAATTATATTAAAGAACAGTCATAAGAAATAAAAAAATATACTTTGTTAAGGTCTGATTTTTTTGTTCATAGGGTATGCATAAAGTATAAACAGGAGGCAGACAATGTTGAAATTCTTATATTTACGGTGGAGTCAAAGTGAAGGAGGCAGTGACATTGAGTGATATGCTATATAAATAAAGATGGAAAGCAAATGCCTTTCTCAGCAAAGGTGATGAAAGCACCAGACAAGCACAGGGGAATCTGCGTTTGTAGCTGATATTACAGATGTCTCGAAGGATATTCATTGATGCCGCTGCTAAATGGTTAGAATATTTAAAGAAAATATAGAAATGGAATTTGCCAGGCTGCATTAATAAAACATTCATATTTAGTGTCAAAGAATATTAAAATGCAGAAAACAGGAACAAGGGCAGATTATCACTAGGCCTCATGAGAAGTAGTTAAGAGGCTCAGAGAGTCAGATCATTTACTGCTAAATGCTGCATTTACAATTTTAAATAGTCATTGTCATTTCTTCATTTCTTAAATTACTTTAAAATCTCAGTCACTCATTTTACATATCATCAGTATAATGCAGTGTGTGTAATCCTCATGCATGGTGCACATTTAAAATGTTAGGGACAGGCCATCATACCAATACCCTAACTACAGTCCATTGTAACTCATACATTTAGTTCCTGCCACTACGGATGTACACAACATCAACTTTTTCATCCAACACCAACCCCATAACAACTTGATCGACATAACAGAAATTATACAAGCTAATTAACCCCCCTCTTACCACATAAATAACATCAAACAAAATTACTATATGGCAAAAACTACATGGTAAAACATTAGAATATCTATCTAATATGTAATATATATGCTACTCTATTACCTCAAATCATTTCAAGTTTTCCTCAAAAATATCATACTATGCTTTATAATTTATGTGCTAGTCTAGTTTGTATAATACCCGATACTGTTTGATGTACAAATTTTGTTAAAATTGCTAAGGTGTCATCTCTTTCAGTTATTTATATTTTGCAATGTGTAGTTTCATTGTTGACCTGTACTCTGTAATTTTCTTGTGGTATAATGTTTGCTTGTTTTTCATATTTTTGGAGATTTTCTCCCTGGGCCTCCACTGAAAGTGGACCTGTGTCCAGTCAGACTTCCTCGGTAAATGTATGTTAAATAAATAAAAAAAAAATAAGTAAATAAATAAATAGAAGAGTATAAAAATTTTTAAAAACAGCTCCAGCTGCCAGTGCTTAACAACAGCAACCCACCACTGTATTATTGTCACAGAAGTTATTTAGTAATACATCTATCCCTGGACACCATGCGTTTTTTAAACTCTGAGCGAAATTGTTCTCTCTTTTAAATCTTTAAAATCATATTCCTGAGAAGGGATCATCTCTAAAACAGACTATATTGAACAGTGAGCTCGGAGACCACCCTGAACTGTGTTGTGAAGACAGTAATGAGCACTGAGTAAGTACATCTAAAAACAGATGATGGCATTTCTACTAACTTTGTGTTATGTAGGACATATTAGGCCATCTTTAAGAATATCTGCTCTTACTTAGTAAATGTTATCAATCTCTTTGTCCTTCATTACCTTTATTTCCCTGATGCTGCCTTTGGAAAACCTTTGCTTTTGCCATAACTTTGCATAAAAGTCCCAGAATACTGGATAAAACACCTCTAGTGACAAATGATCCCACTTCTGCATTCTCCAAACTAAAGTTTTATCAAACATGATCATATTTGTCACTTTCTAGCCTGGCATGTGAGGTTAGAATTGTTAGATTTGTAAGGAGGTTGGAAACTGACATCTGAAGTAATCAAGATAATCCTTTCATGGGATATGCTATGGGCATACAGATAAAAATGTAACACTTTCACAAGTAAGTCTATTACAAGTTATGCTGTAGACAGAAGATAAAACTGTTACTCTGTCGTTATTCTTATATACTGACAATGGGTAATGACTTCAGTGTTTCAGAGAGAGTATGCTTCAAGCTTCTCCAGGCACTCCTGTTACCGCTTACATCCTGAAAAATGCACTAGGTAGACTGTTGTCTCTTATTGTCCATAGTGTGTGTGTGTGTGTGTGTGTGTGTGTGTGTGTGTGTGTGTGTGTGTTCCATGAAGTTACTATACCAGTCAAATACAATGCAACAGCATTCACAGGACTGCTGAAAAACATGAGAATGAAAAGAAATGGTAAAACGTCAACACTAAAATACTTTTCTAACATAACTTTACTTTTATATTAAATGGCAATGGATCAGGTTACAGTATTTTCAAAGGCTTGAAACAAGACTTTTTTATGGAAACCTGAGATTTTGCAGAATAAACCATACCTATAACAAATGCAAAGATCTGGAGTAAATGATTTAGTGTAGAATTATAGTTGTTATTCTCTGCAGGAGTGTGGGGAGTGCCTTCTGTGTGGAGTCTGCATGTCCTCCCTGCGGTTGGGTGGGCATTCGAAGGACATGCGTAAATGGGCGCGCCTTCATGAAAATCTACTGCCAATCATTAGTGGACCCGAGTTCCGCTGTGGCGACCCCTAATCGGGAAAAGCCAAAAGACCAACAGCAACCTGTTTTGTATAATATTTAGGTGTTTTAGATACCGAATTATTGTTTTGTGCAATTAATAAAGGAAACTTGGGAAATATTTTTGACCTAAAATCTCAGGATATTTACCATTTTTCATGACTTTTGCAGGACACATCTACCCATGTAAGGATTGTCCTGCATAAAGAGAGACAGATGGTAACCCTGTAATATTGTGGACAGAATTTTGTTCACAAACTTGTATTTCATAACACAAAGACAATAAAAGGTAGCTGCTATGTAATATTGAGTCTGCTGTAGGCATGACACAGTATGTGTGTGTACATTAATATATACTGTATGTATAATATACCTTAACCAGAATTATGAGGAATAGACTGCCCTATTGTGTGATTGTGTGTGCGCGCGTGTGTTTGTGTGCGTGTGTGTGTGAGTGTGCGTGCGTGCGTGTGTGTGTGTGTGTGTGTGTGTGTGTGTGTGTGTGTGTGTGTATGTGTGTTTTGCTATGAAACCTGTTCTGTAGAAAGTAGACGACATCTACATAATATAACGCCATTGTATAGGTGACTATTATGTTACAGAAGGCTCCTAATCTCCAAATGAGTAACTCAATTTTCAACTTTTTGATTTTAATTCATAAAATGTTCAGGTTACTTTGAAGCAATGGAATAATTCATTTATTCATTTGTGTATTCAGTGATAACTGCTTCATCGATTTGTATTGTGAGGGAGCTAAAGCTATCCTTCCACCCAGTGGGCACAAGACAAAAACTAATTCTAAATAGAATGCTAGTCTTGTGTGGTCCATCACCCATGACACATACTCCTATGGGCAGTTCAGAGGAGTACAACTTCTCCTGTGACTGACCTATCCTTAAATTGTCTTAAGATACTTTTCATCCAATGAACATAGACACAAGAAGGAAGTACACATTTTGCACAGAATGCATTCAGGTTGAGGTCAACGTCAAAGAGACAAGCACAGTGAGGAAGCAATGCAGCCCTCTGTTCCATTGTGCCACCCCTCTTTCAGTGCAATGCCCCAAAAAATCAATAAATAAATAAAATTGATGACATTTCTTCTCTTACTGACTATGGTTTACTTTTTTCATTAGAACATTAGTGCAAGTAAATTCTTTTTAACTTGATAATTTATGTTAAAATATCCTTTTGATTTAAAATAAAATGGACTGCTTATTTCAGGGATCTAATTATGACTTTTGTAGCATGGAAACTGTTGGCAGAAGGTGTCGTTCTTCCCATTAGAAAATAATATAAAGTATTCAAAATTGTCATCAAAGAATAGCCATGAAAAATAAAGATTAAAACTTTACAGTAGTCATATGTATGCTAAAAGTAATGGTAAAGATATTGCTATAGAAATATTCATCTACTTTACTAGTCAAAAATGCATGGTTATTGCATATGTATCTACCTTACAATTGGGAGGGCATTTTCAAAGGCAGACAGTGCAGGGGACATGGACCCAGGGAATCTCAGATGCAGATCAATGTCCTTGAACTCGGGGCAGTGTGAGTCACCCTCAAGCATGAGTGCATTCATTTCTTCCATATACACTGAAGAGCTGTATCCCCCTGGAAGGGGGTCAAAGTTACCAAGTGATTCTTGATAGAAACTTGCATTCTAGAAGTCAGATTCTTGGCTAACAGACTTTGCAGGTGCCCTGTACTTCCACACAAATTGTCCTTGAAGAAGACCATAGCTAACAAGATCTTTCACAGGTGAAAGGATCCAGTAGCCAACTTATTGTCTCAAAATCAAATGTGTCGACTCACCAGTACATCACTCCTAGTCTTCCTTCTTGATACACGTTCAGAAATATGTGAGTAGGACAGAGACCAAAGGGTTTCCTTAATACCCGCCATTCAACAGTGTTGATACTCATATTCAAAAAGCGAGCAAAAGCTCATCAGGCCATGGTAATCCTCATAGTCCCCTTTTGGTCCTGTCATACCTGGTTTCCACTACTACAACTACTACTAGACTTCTCTCACCTGTTGGATAGACCATTGCAACTCATCCATTTCAGACATCTGATGCCTCACCCCATCCCCAGCAAACATCTTCCAGACCTGCACATTTCCTTAACCTAAACCTCGTTTAGTTTTTTTCCTTAAAATAAACATTCTTCTGATTCACTCGATCATCAGATACAGACTTTACTTTTATCACCCAAGCTTTTCATGAGAATACTTTACAAATGCATTCTTCTACTGGGGAACTCCATTATGGAGTGCAGCTCCACCAAATGCTGGGTCACTACCTGATCATCTCACATTCAAGATGCCTTTTAACACTTACTTTCATGAATCATTCATATGTAGCTGTCAGGGTAAATAAACATTTTCTAAAGCCCAATCCAAGTGTAAACTTCAACTCAAAGACTACAAGAGGTTTGTTATTTAAGCTCAAAGACTACATGAGGTTTGTTATTCATTAGCTGCAGATCCTTGCTCTGTTTTAACTGAACTGTTATTGAATTATGACTATACTGTCATATGTATCACCTTTACTATATAAATTGTATGCAGATTATGAGTTTTGTATAGTGCATGGAGCACAGTGACTATGTTCCAATATTTTGAAAAACACAACTCGATTAAGAGTGGCGCAAGAGCCGACCTTAAAAAAAAAGTTAAGTACGCTCTGCTTAAGTTGTTAAAGTCAGGTCTCTGGATAAGCAGTAAAATCTGCCAGTGCTAATCAGAAAATGACAGTGACAGAATAAAATATTTGTTTCTGCCTGCTGTCCATTCTGATAATTTGTCCCTGACTTCCTGTTATAAACGTAGAAAGGTACTAGAATAACAGGATGTGTTATTTTCTGAAGGATATGGAGTCTGAAACTTAAATGTATGTGTTTATTTTATTAATTCAATCCTCAGGAATTTGGCTAAAAACACAGACTTTATGAGGAGCAGACCAAACATATGAGACAAAAATCTGGGTAGATGAGAGTCAAGGAAGGTAAGTGTAAAAAGAGACTTTTACACTGCCTTTATGACAGCACTTGCTGGGTGTTTTATGGCTTTGAAAGCCAGTAAAACACTTAGCGTTGTTGTTTTTTTTTCTCTAAAATAGCTCTGTGCTCTACAAAGAATTATGATCTGGTCACTGACCTAACCTACTACTATATGATCTTGACATGGATGTCAAGATTCAACTATCAATCTTTGCTCTTGAGGTGAATTTCTTGGCATTCATGCCATTCTGTAACATATTTGTAGCTGAAATTGATCCCTTGGCTGTAGGAGGTATATTTTAAATTACTAAATAAATAACGTATGTAGGTTAAAGGAAATCACATTGTAACAATGGCATGCTCTTTGGCTTTATTTGGACAAGCAACTTAGATAATTTAAAATAGAAGTAATAGTTACAGATGTTTCTTTCTTGCTTACATTCCAAAGGGGCATAACACAATCACTGGATCTTTGGAGTTTAGATATTTTTTACACCATATCAGAGTGGCTTAATAATAAACTTTCTTTGACACTGTTAATGTTGACCACCTGCCTTAGATTACCAATAATATTAAAACACAGGAACATTAGAATTTTTCTACTTTAATGTTGGCTTGGTCTTTTTCACTTATGGAGCAAGGACACTGCCTCATGTAAAACTTGTACTATTCTGGAATGCAATATGAAAGTGATGAAGAATATTTTCATTTATTTATTGTCAAGAAACTGCAAATTAGAATACATCATAGCATTCTTTATGCAGTGTTTTTGATAATTGCTTAACCCTTAATAGTCATTCCTATGCTACGATTTTTGTAAAAAATGTTTTCTTTTTATTATGAGTGAACCTCAATAAACTCCTTAATTCCTGGCAAAACTAGTGCCATTGAGTGTTTACCAACTAGGTAATGTATCTCTGTATGGCTCACTTGTATCTTCAGTTTAATATCTCAGCAAAAGAATGGTAGCTCACATATATCTCAACAACTAAGCACAAGGAATCTGGACAATGTCAAAAAGAATAGGGGAAGAAAGGTCCAAAATCCAGGACATTTTTAAATATCACTCTTGCAAACTTAAAAAAAAGCTGCTTTAGCGTGCACTTTCTGAAGTTTGTGAAGTGAGAAACTCAAATGTATGTCATTATTTTTAGTGATGTCAGTCCTCAATAATTTATCAAAAAAAAAACCCTATAGATTTTATGAGGCAAAAATCTGGACAATCTACAAAAATCTGGACTGTAATATAACTCAGGAAGGCTGCATTCCCATACTTGTTGAAACATATTTTCAGTACTGGAATTTTATCCAAAGTGGCTGATGTGAAAGCACAAACACTTAACTGACTTTTAAGCATTAAAGATGAGCATGCAACCTGCCAAACTAGTCCTGCTAAACATTGAGGATTCCTCACCCTGTGCCTTGTGTATGTTTTGATTAAATGGTGCTTATATGAAAATACAGCCTGATTGCTGTAGTTCAGTCAGCAGCTGTAATGATAACTCACGGTTTACACTGAAAGACTTAATGAAGAGATCCTGATGAACTGTGACATGTACAGCTACAGAATTCAATAAGGAGCCAATACTAAAGTGTCAAGCCTGTAATGCATTTTGAGCAATTCTTCTGTCAATCTTCATGAAATGTCTGTTGTCCTTGACTTCTTTACTTGTATTATACCTCACCTCATCTGATTTTTTAGTTTCCCTATTACTGGCTGTGACTGAAACGAGGCTATTTTCTCAACTTTACCCACACAATAAAAATAAATGAAAACTTAAATAAAAAGGCACTGATGACTGTTCTTTATTGTTTTCTTGTGGTGATTACGGATGTGGATGGCACAGAAAATTGTAATCAGACGATGTTTGTAAGTGATACTCAACGTAGTGAGTATTCTTTAAATACCACAGGTGCGAGATGAAATGAAAACAAGCTAAGCAGTGTAGCTGTAAGTTTGTCTTTTTATTTTGTCTCTTCATTTAAAAACAACTCAGTCATGAGTGTTGTTCCAGTGAAAGTAATATGTAACAAAAGGGTGAAGTATGACACAACATAGGGGCTTTATATAATGTAACTAACTGATCAGTAAAATGATGACATTCTATGCATGTTTTATACTCCTGTAGAGAATAAAGTAAAACAAAAACAAAGTTCTGTAGGTATTTATATAACTACAGGCAATGCCAAACACTATAACCCAACAAACAAAAACTTCTGCAGCTGTATATACTGCTATAGACAATGCCTGAGACATTCTGTTTGTGGTGCAAACAAAAAGACCATCAACAAAGCAAATCTTTGCTGGCTGATGGAGACAGATGACAGATGACGTAGTGATGTTATTATGTTGCACTATGAATAATATTCAATTATTTCTGGCTTTAAAATGCATGAAGACTAAGCTGTGAGCAACCTGATAAAAAATGTTGCACATAAGCAAAGAAGAACCCTGTTGTGATGTTCCTAGGGGAAACACTGTCACTAAAACTGCAAGAAGGACAAACACCATGACTATGTCAATGTCCAGCTGTCAGGATCCTGCCCTCCAGTAGAACCTTCAGTGTTATCTGTACTGTAGAAAGATCTTGTGTATATCTTCAGTATTCTGAAAACAGGAAATATAGGTAGAGAGCTTTTCAAAGGCTTTGCTGTTCAAGGGATGATCCTAGTCTTCTCAGAAGACCTTTGCAGCTTCCTCTGCAGTCATCATGCATAGGTGGTATTTGTTGAGTAGCACTTAGAATCTCAGTGGGCTGCATGTTTATTGGAAGGTGCTGGGTTCTGTTCCTACACAATGCTCTTTTATTTAATTCTGAATAGTATGATAGTAGTGTAGAATCTTATATAAGATATGTTGTATTTGTACCGAGGGAGATGGGATTTATAGCATTTTATTAATGTACACTGGAATCCTTGTTATCTGTCTTTAGGAATACTGTAGGAATTATCTGTTGTCTGATTAATGTCTATCAAGATATACTAAAGATGTATATTTCCTTTTCGGTACTCATATCAACAGGGTTTACTCTGTGTAGTTTTAGATGCAGGCCTACAAAAGTAATGAGTACCTCTTATGAAATATTCCCTGATCCACATCTCAATCCAGTGCTGGAAACTGACAAATCTGTCTTTTTACTGCCATGGTAAACTGTCCACCAAGGTGGCAAGAAAGAATCATAGGTGGCAAATGATGGTACAATGTCTTTACATGTACAACTCAGTAGTGTAGAGCACATTCTTTTCTAGGTGGAGCTAAAGGTAGGATAGAACACATTACATGTAGAGATGAAATCCCTGAAATATCAAAACTGTTGTAAAGTATTAGCTGCAGTCATTCAAAGATGTGGACGCCAAGAAGGTTTGTGATTTACATAGACACAGGGCAGTTTAATTTAGGAAGAGGGGCACATAGTTGTTTTATATTTTTCTTCACTAGAGGAGTTGAAGTTACCGGGTGAATAAAATCACTGGTCAAAACAATCTGTGTACAAGATTAGATCTGAAGCTGCAAAGATAATTAACTTCAACCACAGTGTGTTGTTAAACTGCTACAGTAAATCACAGTTGAGCAGACTGACCCTGTAGCCATTTGGCTGGGTAATACTATGTTATGTACAGGTTGCAGGGATGTGCTATACGATGTATAGTTACATATGCTAGAAACTGCAGAGCTACAAGTTAAATGTCACTTCTTACAAATAACGTTCTGGAAGACGGCACAGGGAACATCATTGCAGCCTGTTACTCATTCATCCTCCCTTGTGGTTTGAGAATTGTGACCCACCTTTCTGCTTATGGCACTGTAGTCAGAATTTATTAACCAAGTGTACTCCCACACTGATCGTAAATCTTCATCTGCATTTTGTTGTAATAGTTCACCAGATGGAAAGGCACAGCACAGCCTAGATAGTGTGTAAGATAACTTAGTGCTAGATATGTCTGCATGGATTTTGGTATCATATTATTTGCTGCTGCTTTACTTTACTGCTCAGTGACTGAGTGATTTTCAACAGCGTATAAAATGCTTCAGTTACTCTATTATAAATTTCTACAACTTGTGGTTAAACAGGAAAGTGAAATATTCTGTAACTATTTGTAAAAGACAAAATAATAGCCTTGTGATTTTTTATTTATAATTCTATATCAGTGTCCTATTAAGGAAGGGACCAAAAGCCAGACATTAAAATTCCTTTGATATGAAAATTTTAAATTCACTGAATACTTTTGCTGCTGTCTCTGATTACAAGATCAATGATAGTAAATCCCTTGTTTTCCCAATTAATCCTGCAGCGCATAGTCAACATTTATTCCCAGTCTTACCCATGCATATTACTTATTCCTTAGATTATTTGGGGGTCTCATACGATCATTCGTACTCCTCTATTTTGCAGGCTAATCTAACTAAGATATGGACCTCTATTCAGCAGGATATTATGAGGTGGCAGCAACTAAAGTTCTCTATGCTGTCAAAAATTTCTATTGTTAAGATGAATATACTCCCTAAAGTTCTTTACCAATGTAATTCCTCTCTATCTCCAGTGACAACTACTTTCATTAATAAGATACAGAAAGAGATTGCAAAGTTTATCTGGCACCCCAAATCGGTTAGAATGTCATATTATAGGCTTACCTTTCCTAAACCACTGGGGGGTATGGCGATGCTCAATTTCACCTTATATTATAGAATTATTCATGCAAATTGAATTTTGACAATTGCCAACCATACCCAAGATTCTTCAGTATGGACTCCCTTATGGATTAAATTATGGTACAATCACACGATTAGTAATAATATTAACCCTAAAGCCTTACCCTTCTTGAATAGAACTACTATCAAAGAGCTCAAGCTACATAATACTCTAAAGGGTTTAATTAAAACTTTTCAGGAACTATTTCGTTCCTTGGGTTTAACTAATGCTCTTTTCCTGTTTCAGCCCTTCCATCTCAACCCAAATGTTAAAATGAATAGTCAAATGATAAATCTTAGTAACTTCCCATTGATTAGAGATTATACTTTTTGGGATTTTTATAAACTTAAACATCTTTCACTAACGGAATTTAGAGAAGTTTTGTCTTTGTCCAAAGCTTATATTATTATCCTGAGACAGCTACGGGATCTCACTGCATTTTTTCTTCTAAAATTTCAAAGTTCAGATACTGAGATTGATGCAGTCGCACATCTTATACAAAGTCTCAATTCCAATAAACATATGCTTTCTATAGCATACAATTCCTTCTCCTCCTACCTATACAAAGGGGAAATTATCTTTGCCAACTACTGGAATAGGCAAGGTGTTAATATATCTCCACAACAGAAAATGTGGTCGATTAAACTCACACATAAATATTCCCCTTTTAAGAAATTTACCTTTACTCAATTCATGATTACAAACAATTTATATATAACTCCAACCCATCTAAATAAATTCAACCCATCTATATCCACCTCATGTCCATGCTGCTCACACCCTCAAGCTGACATCATTCACATATTGTGCTTTTGTAAGTATGATCATAACCTGTGGTGTTCTCTCCAGATAAGACTGAGTTAATTGGGATACCATAAATCAACGCTATCTTGGGAAATGGCCTTGCTCCACATTACCAATATTAATATGACACCTCTTAGACTCAAAGCGCTTATCACCATCTGTCTTTTAGTTAAGTTTTATATTACCAAACATTGGTTAGATCGTTCCAAATTAACTTGGAGCGAGTTCACTGCTTTGGCAATTAAATATATAACCTCCCAGAAAATGATAATTGTTAATCCACGTAAAAAGGTGGAAAATCAGAAATTTTGGGATTTTATTTTTCAACTATTGGCAGAGGTCTAATATGGTCTATGATATTTCTCCCCACTAGTGGCTTTAGCCTCTATTTTTGTGACGATCTGCTGTGAGATCTCCTCCCATTAATTCCTAGCTTTATTTTTTTTTTTTCATGAGTCCCAATCTGCTTGGATATCTTTCTCTGTTTTGATATGAGAACTTATAGAAAGATGGGGTGCATAGTTTATTGTTAAGTAAATATAGATATTGGCACTTATGTATATAGTTTTTTTTTCTTAGTATTAGATTGGTTTCAATAGGTTTTTTTCTTTTTTTTGTTTTGTTTCTATATCTCTTATGTAAACCTTTGAGATATTTCAACTGACTGGTTGTATGATTATATTATATGTAGTGATGTATAAATTGAAATAAAGAATTTGGAAAAAAAAAATAAAGTTCCTTTGATATGCAAGTTCATTTTATGCATAATTTAAATAACTCTTATCTTTTCCAAAGGAAGCACTTCTCAGCACCTTCCTTTTTCTGTGCAGCAGAGACCTATGAGGGATAGGCATGAGACATCCAGTGGGATGCACGCTTGTGTCTTGTATATTTATATTAAGGAAAATTATGGCATATACATACGCAAATAAAACTGAATGGTGGGTATGTGCTGCATAGTTTGTGCACTTTATATTCTGTAATAAAACAGACTAATTAATGTTGATTCACTCTCCCTGAGATACATTAACACTTAGATTAAATGCACACTAAATGTGCACCATTCTGAGTGAACAGATGATACAAGTATAAGTCATATCTTCTTCCTCCTAAATTTAGTTTTCCTACTGATTTTCTTGTAGCCTTAAGTATCGAGGGGGGATCATAAAGGGCACCATAAAGTGTAGACTACATGTACACTTAGTGTAATATTTCTGAGTGACTAGAAAGCACAATATTATGGTAGGGATGTTCTGGAATACATATTGTGCAATAATGACTCTGTCTCTGAGTGTATATTTGTTCTTTTTGAAATGTGACTGAAAAGAGATATAAAGATAACACAGACATGCCATTATATATTAGGCTGGTGGTAAGCTAAAACTGCCTTGCAGGCCATTTTAAGGCCAGCTTACCCCCCCCATGTGAGAATCAAACCCTGCACCTTCTGCTTGTAAAGCAAACACCTTAACCATTATGCCATCTTCCCACTGATATGATTTACAGTCACGAAAACTAGATAGAAAAATTACATTGCATGAAGGTAAGATATAAGAAATTATTTTATTAATTTCTTTCACAGTCATGATTGCTAACCATCTAACAACATTGAAAAGATAACTGTTTTGGCTATTGTTCCTGATGTGTGGGATATGGCAATTCATTCTTTTGTAGTGTTCAGCTAATTGAAAAAAGATATTTGGTACAATGAAACCATAAAGCGTTCCTGTTTCAGTCACAAGAATTTATACATATAATATCATAGACAGGAAGACAAGAGGATCAGTGTGGAATGCCTTAAATATTATAACTGCAAACAGCAGTAAATAGCCACAGTAGACCTGCTACGGGAAGAAAAGGAGGAAGTCCATTATTGTCGCCCTGATGGATCGCGAACTTTCTCCACACTACAGGCTTATAGGAAATTACTAGTCTGTGCAATAAAGGTCTGCATACCCACTCCCATTGGTAACCTCTCTGTGAGACCAAACACTGCTCGTACTTGAGCCATTGGGTCCTCGTCCATAGCCTGCACTAATTCTACCAGTGTTTCTGGGACTTCAAACCACTGCAGTACTGCCCAAATCAGCTTTCTTGGGACCTTGTCATATGCTTTCTCCAAGTCTAAGAATGCCCAGTTGGATTCTTTCTTCATCTCTAGCTTCTTCTGAACTATCTATCTCACTGCAAATGTTGGGTCAGTGGTTCTGCATCCTGATCTGTACTTTCTACTGCTCGTGTATTTGTTTATCAGTCGCCCTCCCCAGAATTTAATGCAGTGTGATAGGGGTGTGATACCGCTAGACTGCCCATAGCTGTAAATGCCCTGTCCTTGAACACTGGTACCAGTATGCTTATCCTCACATCTTTATCATATCTGCTGTGACCTCATCTGAGCCTGCTGCTTTCCCTGGCATCATTTTCCTTTCTGCTGTTCTTACTCCTTCCATGATGGGCTCCTCCTCTTCTTTAATTGTAGGCTGTATCTGGTGCAGTACAGCTTCTGTTGGCATTTCTTCATTCAGAAGCTCCTGTAAGTACTCCTTCCATCTGCATTTGATGTCTTGTGGACTGCTGAGCAGGTTGTTGCTAGCATCCCTTATGAAGGGTGTCTGTTTATCTTCTTTATCTTTCTGCATTTGCTTGGAAGCCTAGAATGACCTCTCCTTTATTACTGTTCCTCCACACTTGTGGACCCTGGCAAGCCTTATATCCTGTTCTGTTTGTCCTGATATGTTTATTCAGGTCAAAAATTATCAACACCAAGTCATGTCACCCTACCCTATCCAGTAGGTCCTGCAACTGCTGACTGAATGCACTTTTTTCCTCACTAACACAACTCTGTGGGGCATAGGCTGAGATTATGAATGCTGCTCTGTCATTATAGTGGAGTCTGATTGCTATGCAACTGTCAGTAATTCTTATGACATCCCTCACTGTCTTGTGAAGCCTCTCCCTCACCACAATTTCCACACCATTTCATGTCTGTCCAACTACTGAGTAATAGACTGTGGATCTGAAGCCAAGTGGCTTTTTTGTACTGCCCTTCCATCCTGTCTCCTGGATACATAGGATGTCCAGCATCCTCCTTACCAACATGTCATATACTTCCAGGTTCTATTCTGTTAGTGAACCTACATTCAATGTAACAATCTTTAGTTCATATTTGTTATGTTGACTGGTTTTACATCCAGCTTTCACTTAGTAGAGCTATCCCAGTTAACCCAAGCTGGGCAACTGAACACCAGCCAGCCAGCAGCTTATTGACCCAAGACCTCTGGGATTTATGGTGGGTACACACTGGCCAATAGGGGCACATCATCCCTTCCACAATTAGCATGGGTCCCAGGTATAGATCAGAGGAGGGAGGGCTTTCAACCCACTTATCACCAGCAAATACCCATGCCCATTTGGCCAAAAGAAAAGATGCAGTTTATTTTCACACACAGAAGTATTTACACACACTGACACACACACACACACACACACACACACACACACACACACACACACACACACACACACACACACACACACACACACACACACACACACACACACACACACACACACACACACACACACACACACACACACACACACACACACACACACACACACACGTGTGCACGCACACACATGCACCCACACAGTAAGCTGATGCACTATAAATATTTGCATGGAAAAACATACAGAGAAGCAGTATGGTCATCGCACCTCAGTGAGAAACATCCTCATCCCACCAACTCCATAGCATCAAGAAAGAAATGAAAAATATGAATATGTGTGAAAGTCGCAAAGAGTTCCTTCCCTTTATATGACATTCAGAAGTTACAGCCCCTCCAGTTTACCCAGCAGTTAAGGCTCATGCCTAGGGATTAACTGTAGTCTTCGTAGTCTTATATTAAATCAGGTAATCTTTATCTACCTTAGAGGCATTTTTACAATCACTAATTCAATAGACCAGCAGACTTGAACAGGATAATATAAGTGAAGGTTGAAATTTCATCTGGACACCAGCACTATCACAGTAGCAAAGCCTTTAGTGTACCTCCCCTTATGGCCACACAGGTTATTATCAAGTATAGCACAGATGCAGGTGCTCAGGCTTGTCCTAAACAGGCTTCAATATGCTTCTTTCCTGCTCTTTCTTTAACCTTTTTTTCATGACTGCATTTTATTTTTATGAACCTGGTATTAGCTGTTTTGTGTAGCTGTCAGGAGTGATTTTTTTTTTTAGTCCTGGCACCATCTTTGTACAGGGTGCCCCACTCAGTTTATTCCTCATGAGGTCAACTATGCAGCCCTCCACAGTGTTGTTTCACACTTCAGTTTACAGGAGCTGTTTAGCTCTCTTGTTTTGTGAATCCTACATTTAAGCACAACAATTTACCTGCTGCACCCTTCATACAAACTCGTTTGAAGTACAGCTGTCAGACAGTACCGCCTTTTTTCTGACCCACTGTTGAACTACAGTACAGCCTTTTTCTGACCCAGGCTAGATACTGGACAAGACATTCTGCAGCAGCTGAAGACTTCTAACTAGTTTTGGAGGAGACTGATAATGAACTTATAGAGAGATGTTTTTTACGTTTCTCACTTCTGTTTTCATTAAAAGGCTTATTTTTTCATTGAACCTGATGTCCACATGCATTCTGTGTCTGGTGGCCTGCCAGAATTTGCTAAATTATTGGGTTTTCAGTTTTAGAAACTCAAGAGAGATGTTGATTGGGGGTCATTTATTCTCTGTTAGACTTCAGCACCAAAAGTCAACATTTTCATTTCTAGCAAAAGGGGCATTCTGGGCATCCGTGGATCATCTAATGCTATTCAGCCCCAAAATCCTGATTCAAAGGTTATTTCTTCTACTGAGCTTCATTCTTCTAGGTTTTATCATTAAAAGCAGCACCATGAATCTAATATTAAAAGCTACTTAGTGACTTAGTAAAGCAATGGTTGCTTTGGCAACAGTAGGTTTGGGAGCTTAAAATTATGCATTAAATTTGATGTTTGTTCTTACTCCATTCTTAGTCTGCTAAAAACCAAAAATGATTTTAATTTTATGTCATAATGACTAGTCATTTTACTTTATTGTCAGCATATACAAGTTGCCAATAACATTCTTTATGCTTCATATGATTGAATCAGTCATGGGAATCTGCCTTTGGAGGCACTGTTAGTTTTGGCTTATCTGGATATAGATACTGTATACACTCAATCTGACATAAAGAAGTTGATATACTACAAAACTCAAAGATCCAAAAATATGGATAAAAAGTAAAACAAAGAAAAGTCCACAACATATAGCCCTAAAAATACAGTTTTAATATTAATTCTGTTCCAACACCTATTCTGTCATTACTGAAATACCAGCAAAACTATACCTGCAATTTCAGGTATGCATCCATAAGCAACCAATAAACTAATCAAGTTTTATATCTTCCCATATAAAAAAATAATGAAAACAATCCTTATGCATAATGTCTATGTGACGCTGCAATGAAATGTGACAAGTAAGTGCAGCTTTGATTACTGTGGCAGTAACATACCCTGTTTTGTGAAAATGGAATCTGATATTAAAGAAACAGAAAAAATGCCATGTATCACTTCTACTTAAACTTTGCGTACATGGAACCTCAAGGTCATGACTCAAAATTCATTGCTCTGTCATCTTATTGTTTTCCTTCAGTGACTCTCCTCCTGGTGTCTGCTTCGTGTGAAGGATATTCCTTCAGAGTAAGCAATATATTTATATATATTCAGCTAGAATACCTTTCCTAACAGGCAGCTGTTTGGCAGAAAAATCCTTGGAGGCTGTGATTGCTGCTATTTGGCTGAGGGGTTCTTGGCCTTTGCCTACATGGACAACTGTGCATTTGCAGTTTCATCTAGAAATGGATGATAAGCTTTGCTATATTCACTTACTGTATTCACTTTGTTATTAAGTATATCTGCCATGTTTTTGAAGTCCAGCCAATTCAATGTGCACGATTCATTGCAGCAGTTTTTGGAGAAATGCCCTGCTAAGACTTATGGGCAAGGGTACGTCTGTCAGGAAAATATATTGTACAGTGATTGCTTATTAAAATTCAAATTCTGTTTGACAGCTTTAGTAGAATTTAAGTTATGCTTGGTAGAATCTCACACTGGAAGTAAGTAGATTCTTAAAAGTCCATTCAGGACACTTCTGAAGCTGCCGAGACTCAAGTCTTTTAAGAAAAAAGTTTTATGTCCACCTGCACTTTGCAGCCATGATTCATGAAATATTAAGAATATGTTACACACGTCTTATACAGATTTAATGTGAGAAATGGAGAAAGAGGAGCATAAATCTAGATTATAACTGAAGTAGGACAGTTAATCAAGGACATATGTTTTCAAAAGCAAATTCACTGAAACCATTTGGACAAAGTTAGTTTGGTTGTCTTTCACAGTGAATGAAAGGGAAATTTGGAAGATACCTTTCTGCAATATTTGCTTAAGTCAGTGACCATATGATTTGAGTTGTGGGATGAGTTGATATTAGAGTCATATTTAGGATGAAATTAGGTTTAGAGACAGTGTTAGGTAGTGAATGAAATGTTATTCCTTGCATGGGCAGCAGTTAGTGATTGTATTTATTGTTTTCATTCAGGTGTGTTTTTCTACAATGTTGTTTTTGATTTTGTTGTTTTTCTTTATATGGCATTAGCAAAGTTACATTTGTAGATGTGTTTTTGACAAACCGCCATACATTCGAAAATGACATGTTTTTATCCAACTTATTTAGAAACTAAATGATGCAAACTTGATTAATCTGAAAAAATTGTAAAAGACAGAGCATCTGACATTGAATTCGGTTGTCATTATCCACCCAAGCTGAAGCAGATCCATTCTCTTTTAATATAGCTTTATCAGCCTGTACCATAGTAATTGTTCCTTTATAGTGTGCACATCATGTTTGGAAAAAGGAATATCTGAAAATGGGCACTCAGTGCATATGTGTGTTATTTTCTTGTCAAACTGTAAGCATTCTTTCACAGTTTTCAAATGTGCTCCTGGAAATGAATAACACTAATCGGTGAATAATAAAGTAATAATAGAAATGTTCATTTGGGCACACATGCATAAAGCACAGCACCCTGCTACTGCATTTTGAAATTGTCAGTTGCTTTTTAAAGACTGTTTATTATACTCTTTGATATTAAAGATGATTATGTCATCAAATCTAACAAATACCATTTAGATAACACAAAAGCTTGCTTAGCACATCGAACATTCCTCAGCGCAGAATGTAGGCATTAGCATTAAAGGACATTTTCTGCAAGAGATCACAAAATTAACATGCAGAAAATGAAGTTTTGTAGTTCAAGTCTTATTTTAGCCTAATCCCTTAATAACTATTACTTTATCCATTTCCCAAAAAAGGCAAGTTGACCTATATAATTACAAAGGAAGTTGATCATGCTTATTCGATTATTAAACGTGATTGCAAAAATGATGTGGCAATGTCTGCCATGTAAATTTTGCTACTGACAGAAATGGTAACCCACAAAACATGCTGCTTATGTGCCGACACAAAATACCATGAACCAAATAAAAAAGTGCTTGCACCAAAGAATCCTGTACTGAAAAAAATCAGGTTACCAAAATACTACTAATGAACTTCTTCAAACATAGAAAAACTCATAATTTATTAGAAAATCAACCAAGATTAAAACAGAGCTGAGCTTTCATCCACAAATCAAAGAACTCCATCAGAAATGTCACATGCCACTTCTTTTTTTCAGTGCTTAAAACGAGGGCAGCTAAATTATAATAATTTATTTCTATTGTTTCAAACTGCAATCATTTAATCATTTATTTTTATTTAATCATTTATTTTTATTTAATATTTATTCTTATTTATATTTTTACTTTCAATTTGTTATGTAATGGAAGACATTTTTTTTGATAGAAAAGTTTCTGTGTGTTTGTTTTTAGAAATAAACACTGTGCCTTTAAAATATACATGTCAATTAATTGAATTACATATTTAAACCATGGATGTATGGAGTGCAATCTGATTTCTTCACTACGTGATTCTTTGGTGTAAGCATTTTCTATTTGGGTCATTTACCACTGATCTACCTTGTAACAACACCAGAAGAATTTTGAGATGAACTGAGGGCCTCCGTAATGGAAATGTTCTAGTCTAAAAGCATCAAACTGAATAGATGTTATATAATTGACATGCAATGGATAGAAGTGGTTAAACATTATGCATATTCTTTGCTCTCATGCTAATCTTGTCCAGTATACTGACAATGTTACTCTTATCTGTGCTGCTTCCTCTATAGCCACTCTACAGTCTGTTATCCATGAATAATTTACCTCCATTGAGAACTGGCTTACCTAATCTCAACTCTTCTTAAATCCAAACAAAACTAAATGTTTGGTCTTCACACGTAAGACTTACACAGACTTACTCAGATGACAGATCTACCTTCTCAATTCTCTCCTTTCAAAATATTCAAATAGAGGTAGTCTCCAACACAAAATATTAATCATAGTTATAGATCATCAGCATAAATTTGACACTCACATGCAAAAGGTTATACAAAGGACACACTATAAGCTAGGCGTTCTCCATAAAGCCTCAAACTTCCTGACTGAACACCCTCAACAACTAATGGCTGCTCCCTACCTTTTGTCATGTCTATACTATGCCCCTTCGATTTTCACAAATACTAATATACCTCAACTAAAAAAAAGAAAACTAGAACAACATTACAACAAGATTGCCAAATTTGCTTCAAGATGCCAAATACATCTCACCGCCCTGCTGCCCTTAAAATATTACATTGGCTCAAATTCCCTAACTACTTAAGTCTTTCTCAACTAAAACTTGCTTATAGTATACTCTGTTTTCCCGATAAATGCCATTCACTCAACACACACTACTGCAGTGGTACACTCCCCCAAGACCACTTCATTCAATGGACACAAACCTGGTCATTGTCCACAAACCAAATAATACCTTTGGGAACCTTTTATATCGCACCTACATAACAAAATCTGGAACTCCCTTCCTCCCAACATCCTGCAAACATCACAAACTCATAGCTTTAAAATCAAACTAAAGGACCTTCTCTTCAACTCCTGGCACTGTTCCTGACCACCTGGATGACCTAATTCCTGACCCTTACTTGTATCTCTTTTTCACTAGAAACTATCTGTTTTAACCTCTAGACTACCTCCCTACTTATGCATCTACAGTTAACTAAATTCCCTTTGCTGTCATCCATCGACCTATTCTATATCCTTCTAAGGTTCCCCTTCAAACCATCGAATGTTTAAAACATCAAAGTTCAGATCATCGAGACCAGAACATCGAGTTTTAAAACATCAAAGGTTTGAAGGGGAAGAAAAAGGTAAGTGTAGGTGGGAGAATGTTTGTGTTTTTGCAGGGCACCAAGGGGCCCTGCATACTGTGTGTGTCTATGTGCCATCTATGTGATGGCACTACAGATAGGGTACAGAAAATCTCTCGTTTAGTGCTTCTGCATATAGCACTAAATGGGAGATTTCCCTTTACTCCACTGTAGTGCAGTCTCTGAGTTAGAATATTAAAGTGGGGGTGTGTGGGGGGCCAAATTGTTAACATTTATTTATTTATTTATTTATTTATTTATTTATTTTTGTTACACTTGTAACCTTCGATGTTTCAAAATTCGATGTTCTGGTCTCGATGATCAGAAGTCTGATGTTTTGAAATTTCGATGGTTAGAAGTGGAACCCCTTCTAACCATTCATCTTAAATATATCTATTTCTTCTCCTCCACTTTCTCTACCCTAGCCAACCAATGGAATTTTTTTATTTTTACTTGTACTAAGTCACAACCACACTGTTTTCTCTTGTTATATTTTTTAACATTTATAGCATGTCAATATTTCTTTTTAATTTGTAAATTTCTCATGTTATTTTTGTTCAGTATTTATTGTATTTTTGTTGTTATTATCAATGTGTTCATTGATTATTCTTCCTGGAACTTTTCTCTCCTGATTTGTGCTGAAAAAGGGTCTTGTATGGCCAGGTCGAAAATCTTGGAAACAAAATGAAAATAAATTAATAGTAATAAATCTGTTGTTTTTAAGTGGAATATTAAACTGAAGTAGCAGTCAATTAGCTGCACAGTTCAGAATGACACATAAAACTACAACTGTGACCCCAGCAACCCTGGGCCTATTACTGACATGGACCATGAGAGAACTGTCAGGGAAGGTGTGGAAGTGTGTAGTCAATGCCAGATCACCCATAATGAAAGGGAAGTGATTGAAGTGAATGTTTTGCCACATTATAGCTTTGTCATCTATTGTGCTCTCCAAGTTTAATCCTATGACGGGAAAACTGACAGATCTTGAGAATGATGTGTTTAACTAACTCTGCCCTTCTATGAAAGAAAATGTGCACAGCGAACACAAATGATGTAATTGTCATTGCAACCCCTCGTTCTTTTCTAATGTGTAATGAAGTTGTAACTCAAGATGAACCCTAACTGAGATATGGCATGGTGCTTCTACTACAGAGATAGACTAACAACAGCATCATATCCAATGTCCCAGAAGGCAGTGCTATGCTTGATATAGTATAGATGGCATTGTAATTCCCTGAATATGAGATTGTACTATATTTATATCAGTGCATCAACTGCTGTCTGATGCTAGAAGCTTTTACAGTTCTGAAATGGAGGAAGACTGGGCAAATATAAGAAATACTAGAATGTTTTGCTTATTTTCTCTTCTTCTGTTTTTTTACTTAATCCTGTGCCAGCAGGATATCTATATTTATATGTAATGGTTTATTTAGTGCCACATTAGAAATTGCTAGAATGAGAAGAAGATGGACCACCGTGTGTTCTCTGAAGATGATGGCACTGAAATAGGAAGACATCCCCCCTCTTTTTACACCTCAGGGTAATGTAATAAAATTCTACCCTTTGTGTCTCACAGCCAACCCCTTACTCTTCTAAAATAACCTGGCACCAAAAATACCTTATAACATGCATCGCAGTACTTATTTGGTCCTGGTACAAACTGGTGCCATCATGAAAATATAAATAGTAGAGATTTAATTAAAAAAGGTGCTGGAATCATTCAAAGCAGAGACTCACAGATATCACAGAATACTTACAGGAGAAAGACATAGCTTCATCAATCATAATATAACACAATGAAATGACACAGCACTACTGTATACAACAGCAATTATGCAAACATGTCAGTGTTATGTATGCCAAACCAGTAACTGGGACCATTTCCAGCTACAGCTCTGGTGAGAAATGTTCCATACTGAGTAAGATGCAAATAAATAAAAAAGTAGTTTATAATACAACGACTACAATGCAAACTTTATGTCAGGTGCACATCAACCACCATGCAATGTAAATCAAAATTTGTTAGATATTTAAATACTAGGGATTTGTAAAAAACTGCTAGTTGAGACAATATATTTAAAACATTTTATACAAGGTCTTCTTCTTCCCGGTTAGGGGTCGCCACAGCAGATCACCTGTCCACTCATGATTGGCAGTGGAGTTTTTTTATGGGGTTGAGTTGCCAGCCCAGCGCCCAACCTTCCACAGAAGGCACACACACACGCACTCACGCCTAGGGCCAGTTTAGAGTGTCCAATCCACCTACAGCATATCTTTGGGATGTGGGAGGAAACCGGAGCACCCGGAGGAAACCCACACAACCACAGGGAGGACATGCAGACTCCACACAGAAGGCACCCCAGCTGAGGATCGAACCAGAGAAACTCTTGCTGTGAGGCGGCAACGCTAACTGATGCACCACCGTGGCCACCCAAATCATTTTATACAAGGAACAACACAAAAAAAAGTAAAAACAAGTTTAAAATTTCCAAATCCCAGCATCTGTGTTGCATATTATGCTAGAAACAATTAATAAATATATATAAAACAATGAACAAATGATCATAACTTAAAGATGTTGTTTAAAAAGCATTTCAAGGACAACCACTTAATTTCATATATCTTTCAAGAATGCACATGATTTTAAACAAAAAAAATATATACTTTAAAAAATACTAACATGTAACATGGTAAGAGTAAAAGGACTTGTCTGTGGTCAAAATCCTAACATGGTAGGAGTAGAAAGAAGCGTGTGTGTGTGTGTGTGTGTGTGTGTGTGTGTGTGTGTGTGTGTGCGCGTGTGCGCGTGTGTGTGTGTGTGTGTGTGTGTGTGTGTGCGTGTGTGCGTGTGTGTGAGTCCTAACATGGCAGGAGTAGAAGGAAGTGTCTGTGATGATGTCACCCAAGGATAAAATAATATTTGTGTTAAAGTTTACAAAGCCTTTTTTATTCAAGAATGGACACAGGTAGTGTTAGTAAATTAAGAAACAATACGCTGCATTGCTCAGATTCCTTTTACTCTAAACCAACAGACTTTGCAAGGATTCTTACAAACAAGTTTACTGTAAGTTTTAACCATGAGAGTATTATCCAAAACAATCAAAATATCTGAATCCCCTTTCCCCCAATTATCTCTAAAGATCATTTATTGATATTGCTAACCAAAATTTAAAAATATTTCCTCAGTGGTACCTGATAATATACCTGGTTAATTAGTACTGGTAAATATGCCCCCAAATGCCAACTCCTTAAACTGCTAAAGTTTAACAACTGATTTTGTCCCTGATGATGCACTGCAATGGTGATAGCCATCCATAACAGTGACCTTACAACTGGTCCAGGTAAATAGATGTCTGTAATTCTAACAAGCATCATCTGCAAACCAAAACTGACCTCGTAAACTACAATATCACAGTTTGATGCAAAACTGTTTGGCTTTGTGAAGGGTAGATCCTGCCTACTGAATCTGGTTAACTTCTCTTAAAAAAGATTATGGAGATTGTAGATGGTGTCCATACAATGCACACATCATATCTTGACCTAGAGAAGGCGTTTGATAATATTCCTAATGCAGGCATCATACAAAAGCTAAATGCTTTAAAAATCATGATAAGATGAATAGCAAAATGTCTGGAAGAATATTTATACAGTGTAAGTTGCAGATGTCTCATCAGAAAATAAAGTGACCAGCAGTGTCTATCTGGGCTTGGTGCCATTTAGCCTTAACTCATCAGTCCTTTGGCCATCAAAGTCTGTAGATGACCATAAACTGGAGGTTGCTGTTGTTAAGTCACCTTCTGACACCCAAGCTCTCTACCATGAAATCTCCCTAGTAAGCTGGTGTGGTGCAGTGATGCAGCGGTTAGCACTGTCACCTAACACCAAGAGGTTCTCTGGTTCGATTTTTGGTTGGGGTGCATTCTGTGCATAGTTTGCATGTCCTTCCAGCATTCCCATTCTGGGTGCTCCAGTTTATAAATAAATAAATGAACTCTTAGTGTAGTAAAATGGGCTCTAACTAAATGCTAAACAGTGTGGTATCATCACTTTTGGAACACAATCCCTCTCCAAATCAGACTGTATAGACAACACACCAACACAAAATGAAACTATAGTCAGGGACCTGGGAACTTGGGTTGATAACTCCTTTTCTTCTGACAATCATGGGGCAACAGATTTCAAGAAATCTTTTAATTTACCTCAGGAATATCATCAAGATCTGAAGAGGTAATCACATCCTTATAGTCAATATTATTCAGACCAATTATTGAATACAATGTTCCCATCACTAAACGACTAGAAAGACTCCTATGCTTCCTAACCAAAAAGGCCCTCAGCTATCAAGAGAGGATGAAAATGCTGTACATTTATTTACTGTCTTACAGAGTTTTGCATGGAGATCTCAGTTTTGCTTAGTGTGCCATTCCGGACCCAGTTGCCCTAGACCTCCTGTATGTCTGTAAGTTCAGTGACTAATCCATCACTAGTTGCAGGGACCTAGACCTTCACTAAAAGAAATATAAAACCTAGCAGAGACAGGTTTATAACCCACAGCCTCCACAATAAACTTTCCTCACTTATTTAGCAATGCAACACACTAGTATGTTTGTTTGTCTTTTGGCTTTTCCTGGTCAGGGGTCGCCACAGCGGGACTCCGGTCCGCTAATGATTGGCAGTAAATTTCAATGAATGCTGAGGTGCCAGCTCGACGTTCAACCTTCAACGAAGGCACGCCCATTTGCGCATGTCTTTCGAACGCCCACCCAACCGCGGGGAGGACATGCAGACTCCACACAGAAGGCACTCCCCGCACTTCAGCTGAGAATCGAACGGAAGAATCTCTTGCTGTGAGGCAACAACGCTACCACTGCAACACCGTGGAATGCAACACACTAGTATATGTAACCTAAATGGCTGAATAAGTTTTCACAAATTTACACCAAAATTGACTGGTATGGCCATCCTGGAGAAAGAGAATGCATCCTGGAGGAGGGTACTGTCAGTGGCATAAATGGTCATAAGACTCAGTAGATATGACATATTTCTGAATCTGTAATGCAAGAAGATGTGTGTGCCTCAGTGAAAGAAGTAAAATGTTATAGCCAGCAGCAGCCTTAGGTCAGCTGGTGCCCTAGGCAAAAGGGCTCCACGGCGGCCCTCCACACCACCCAGGTGCCCCCATCCTGATCTACCTACACCAAATAAATACTGGAAAAGTGCCCCTGCTACAGCAGTGCCCTAGGTAGCCACCTAGTTGGCCCTATGCCTAAGGCCGGTTATGATTATAGCAATGTAAATTCATCAACAGAATGCTATCCCTATTTCAAAGGAGTTTGACAAGAGAGTGCTACATTTTGAAGGTAGTGATAGCATGACAGAATCATAAAAGGAAATGCATCTGAACAAATGCCTTATGTTTCTGTGTCTATAACCACTCAATGCACAGAGTCCAAACAGAAAGATGCAGAATTTCAGGCTCTGCTGCAACTTGAAGACATTTATCTGTGTACCTACTAAGACACAGCTTTGATGCAATGACACTGGTGTCTCCGTACCAAGGTTTACTGTCTATCATGCCTTCAGACCCTTTGGGTAACTGCAGAGAAGTACCTTTATTTGTCAGAAACACCACCAACTCACATCAAATTATCAGTGGCCGTAAAGTAGACCTCCTGAAGTTCTTAATCAAATATAACAAGTGTAAGAAATTCAACTATTACTTCATTTCTAGATTTCATTTCTCCAAGTCTTTTGGGTTTTCAATACCATGACAGGAACGGACCCCATTTTTAAGGCAGGGTATGATTAGAGTTCATGAAATTAGTATTGCTTCAGTCTTTGATATTACCTAGAACTGCTCTTCTTAGCACCTGAATTACCTCCTTCTGTAATTCATTCAGGGTTACATATGTTGGTCACATATCTAAGTACTATTGTAATTTCTTTTATTAGACCCTTTGCTCCTACTTCTATTGGAACTGTCTAAGTAACTTTTTCCACATTGCTCTTTTTTCTGCTACAAATATTGATACTTTATGAGTTTCTATCTCTCTGTACATAAGACACGGTGATCTCTGGGTGTAGCAATTTCATTGATCAGTGTCTTTTTTCATGCACTGCTATGTCTGGTTTTCTCACATCTATATTTGAACTATTGGTATAAACTTCATCACTGTCTACAATGCTTTGTGGTTCATGTTTTCAGTGCTACTCAGCTACTTCTATATTATACTGTTAGCACAATCCTTAATACAGCAGTCTTGCCACATCATTGTGCCTTTCAGTAAACAGGCCCCCTGCCATGAGTGTATCTCACCCAGCAACAAGATGTGTGGCTGTTTCCGGTTATTTTTTTCAGAGCCTGCATTTGTCTGTTTCTTCCATCTTTTAAATGGAATTTGTTAAATAATGTATTCCTAGAATTGGGCTGACCTTATTAGCCTTTCAACTTCTGGATTCAGTTCACCTCCCCTTAACTATTCCTGCATCAAATCTTGGTCAACATGAGGCTGTTCCAGGAGACCTCTCTGCTTGCAATACATATGGCTTTCCCAGTTTTCTTTCCTTTGCATCCGATCATTTTCCTTATATCCTTTCTTTTGTTTTCTTTTTTTTGACATATTCAGTTGTGGCCTGGTTTTGGATGAAGTCTGGCTTGATTTCTTCTCCTGTTCGCTACCAAAATTCTTCTATTAAATTAAGCAAAGATGTCATCTTAGACTTCTTCTCCTCATATTTTGAAACCTTAACTATGTTTGGATCTTATGAGGTCAGCAGATATGTATGCAGTCCCATGACTGCAGATCTATACATGTAATCACTTTCAAGGGGGCCCATACCTCCACCATAGCAAGGAATATATAATCTTGGTAATCACTGCTTTTTAAGTATATTATTTAACAAGGGTGAAACATTTTTCTTGTTTTCTTGTCCAGTTGATCCAATACTTTTCAGGGACAGTCAATCATGTCAAAACTGTAAGTTAGAACAGGAAGAACAAACTTATTTATAGCTTGGACTTTATTCCTAGATGTCAGTATGCTTTTCAACATTAGTTTTAGACTTCTGAATTATTTCTTACTTGGTTTTGTTCTCATTTTTCATGTTGTATTGCTGATTGTTCATTTATTCCCAAATATCTATAAACTACCTCCTGCTCACGTTCCTTTATATCACTTTCCAGAATGATATTTTCTTGATGCTGCATATTTCCTGTTTTAAATGTTACTTTTGCACATTTATTAAGAAAAAATGCCATTCTTAAATCATCTAAGAAGGTTTTAACCCTTTGAACTTCCACTTTCAACTACAATTGAGTTACAGTCAATCATGTCAAAACTGTAAGTTAGAACAGGAAGAACAAACTTATTTGTAGCTTGGACTTTATTCCTAGATGTCAGTATGTTTTTCAACATTAGTTTAGACCTCTGAATTATTTCTTACTGAGTTTTGTTCTCATTTTTCATGTTGTATTGCTGATTGTTAATTTATTCCCAAATATTTATAAACTACCTCCTGCTCACGTTCCTTTATATCACTTTCCAGAATGATATTTTCTTGATGCTGCATATTTCCTGTTTTAAATGTTACTTTTGCACATTTATTAAGAAAAAATGCCATTCTTAAATCATCTAAGAAGGTTTTAACCCTTTGAACTTCCACTTTCAACTCCTCATCTGATTAACTGTACAGTTTAAACTCATGCATAGAAAGTAGATGAGATGTCTTTAAACAAGGTAGGTTTCTGGGACACAAATTGTAACCATAGCCTAATCTATTAAACAAATAGCTTTATGGGTTAAAGGCAAGAAAAAACAACAACAGTGACAAAGAATCACCCTGGAATATCCCCTTTTGAATTTTTATCCCTGGAATAATAATGTGTCCTTAACATGGCTTAGGTGCAAAGTGGTTTGCCACTGTTTCATGGTCACTGTAATGTAACTGATCAATGTAAATATATCTTACGCAGCTGTAAGCACTTCCTTTATCCACAAATGTGGGATGCTGTCAAATGCTTTTTTGCAATTTGTCCCCTTTTTACAATTCTCTGTTATGGCTTTATTTAGCCAAAAAAAATGCTCCTGTGTTCCATGTGACTTTTTTTGCTTCCCTTTTGTTCTATTGCCATAACTGAATTGTTTTCTAAATGTCTATAATCCTTGTCTGTACTAATTCCAGTGTACAATTTATGTATTGTCAGGAGACAACATATTGGCCTGTAGTTTTTAGGACTGCTTGCAGGTTCACTCTTAAGGATGTGTATCATGTTTTTCTTTTGTTAACCAGTTTGGCGAGTTTCAGGATGCACATATAAATAATTCTTACTCAAGGCTAAATCTTTGTGCAACGGTGTTAGTACGATTAGCCAGAAGTTAGGCACTGGATCTGGGCCTGACGTTTTCCAGTTAGGAGTTTTCCTTAATTCTGTCTCAGTTTTTCTGGCTGTTACTACCCCCATTTCATACCCACTGCATTAGAACTCAGTACTTTTTCTTTTGATTCTTTCGTCCATTTAACATCTTTGTTATATTCAACAGGATATTCATACATATCTCTCCAAAATGTGGCTATTTCTTCATTTTTTGATGGTGTTTGTATTCCATTTGCTTTATTTCCCAGTTCTGTATAAAACCTATTTGAGTCATCAGTAAAATTGAGTATTTTGAATTTCCCTTTATCTTTATCTGCATATCATTTAAGTTATTCTGCTTGTGCATATAATTTTAGATGTTATTGGCAACAGTGCACAATTGACCCTGGTTTGGTTTGGTACTGTACATTGCTTTTACCACATCTAGCTTTCTAAGTGTTTTTCATGATCTGTTCCCTTTTCTAGATTATTCTAACAGTGGGACTTCTTGTCGTAACCAACATTATTTTCTATTTGGTGCTTTCATGGTGGCATTTTACTTGTTATCTTCTTTTCCTATATTACTCTACATTTTGTTGTAACACTTTATCCATTATTCGTTTAGCTGCACAGTAATATATTCTATTTATTTCTGTTGTATGAATTGCTCTTAATAGTGTTGATTACTGTGTTCATCTGTTTTAACAGTCTTCTAACATTTTGTTTTTTTTTCAGTTTCTGTAATCTAATTCTTTCACCTATCTTACTATGTCTGTCCATCTCTCTGAAATCAAGCAGGTCTTCCTTTGAATCATTTTCTTCTGGACTGAGGGCATCTTCTTTGCTCTCTTTTTCCTGTGAGTATTCCACAGAAAGTTTCAGAACACCTTCTTGTGACTTATTCTCATCAGGTGTACCCTGCTTTACCTACTGCTCCTTCATATGGGAACACATTGTCCCATCATTCCACAGTGTTACCTACAACAGAGCTGTATCATTTCCTGCTCCTTCCCTTGTTGTACAACTTTAATTGGACTTTTGCACCAGTCTCCTACAGAAAGCTGTAGAGCATCAACATGTGGCAGTTCTTCAGATGCCTCTGGCTCCATCTGCTGCTCCTTAATCTGCAGACCCATTATTCTACCGTGCTGCATCATTGCCTGTATTGGATTCCCCACACTAAATCCTTCATTTCACAGGTAATCAATAACTTATATTTCTCTTTGTTTAAATTCGACCTCACTAATCATCTTTTCTACATCCCCTACCTTGTTTTCTTATTTTCAGTATGGTGAAATTTTTCATATCTGGTTACCTTTACCTGTATTTCTCTTCAAATATCTCTGGAGCTGATTTATTTTTTGTATAAGTTTGGCTTTCTCCTTTACATAAATATTGCACCATAACATATCCCTTTTTCTTTCCTATGTCCATGTTTCTTTTTTCTACCTTTAAAAATCTTTGGGTTTTGTTTTTTTTATATTATCCCACTTCCTCTGTCACTTCTTTTGTTTCCTCATCTATGTAATGTTTTTCACGGATCTGTTGTATTAATGTATACAAATCTTTATTTAAAGATTTTGACAGTTTTTCTTTCTAGTAATTTCACTCTTAACCTTTCTGAATATCTTCTGTCTGGAAATGCTGTGCTTCTTGCATAATAGTAACATCACCTAACTTCATCCTTATCCTCATTAGTCCACTTTGTCATTTTCTGGCTGTTTTTTTTGCCTGTCCATTTTTATTTTTATTTTTTGTTTGGATGGAGCACTAACTCAGCATATTACCCGTCTGAAAAATAACGTACAGCTACTGGCCAAGCAAAATAGTATAAAATGACACGGGCCAGCAAGTATCAAATCAAGGAAATAATTCTAATAAAATTGTAGCACTTTCATTCACTATGTAAGTGAACTTCATCAGAACAAGAATCTTATTAATATCCACTGCTATTTAAAGTAACCTCCCTAATAACATTTGATAATAAACATCCAAACCACTCTTAATATAATTAAAACACACTTCATGTTCAAGGGCAAAACTATTTACATCATAAATTAAATCCTATCCGTGTTTAGTTATATAAATACCCATAAGCATATTTAATAAAAACACAATCACACACTCTTATTATCAACAGTTGATATAAAAATGAGCTAAAGACTTTGTATGTGCATAACTTAACTAAACAAATACAATAATATTTAAATATATATAAAAATAATAAATAAAATTATGTTTGAATATGTGTCTAGTAAGAATTGTGAAAACAGTCAAAATCCAGTAATCTTTGCTTGTCAATACATTTTAATTGTCATTTTAATAAATATATTAAACTATGTTTGAGGTTCTTGGATGACATCCTATTATTACAGCAATGCAAAATGAAATTGCTGGATGAGTCTTTTTTTATTTACATGACATGGGTGATTTTCTGAAATTTACAGTTATAGCTCACCCCCAGTACTTTCGATTTTTGGACAGTACATTAAGATCGTAGTATTTATTCCTCTATTTACAGGTTATCTACCTTCCTTTCCTACTGAATATATATACTTTACTGCTGCACATCCTTTCTGGCAGAAGAAAAATCTTGTGAAAGGGTAGATGATCAGACACCAAAGACAATCATAAGGCTTTTTTCAGTTATGTTAGGAACCTGGGATGCAACTCCCAGACTTGTTCTGAGTTGATTCTAAACGACAAAAAATACACTGAACCCACAGACATCGCCAATATCCTGGCAGACAGGTTCAGTGCAAACTTCTCCACCCTCTCCCCCCCAAAAGAGCAAGTATCTATCCCGGCAGAGGGCTGCCTCCCAAACATCTCTGATGCTCAGGTGAAGGCTGCCCTCTCCAAAGCAAAAAACACTGCTTCCATGGGACCAGATGGCGGCCCAGGTTGCGTCCTACATGAAATCCAAGAGGAACTAATCCCTCGAATAAAACAGCTATACATTTTCAGCCTCACTACAGGATATGTACCCACAGAATGGCGTACAGCAACACTGGTCCCACTCCACAAAGGTGGAGCCTCTACGGACCCTGGAAGCTATCGCCCCATAAGCCTGACTAGCTTAGTCTGCAAGGCTATGGAGAGGATCATCATGGAGCTCATAAACAAAGACATTGGGGACCTACAGACACTAGATCCTACCCAGTTTGGCTTTGTCAAGGGCAGATCCTGCCTTTTGAACTTGGTTGACTTCTTCGAAACAGTCACCAAAGCCATAGATGAAGGGAAGGTAGTCCACACAGCCTATCTGGACCTTGCAAAGGCATTTGACACAATACCCCACTTGGGCATCATAGATAAGCTATCGAGCTTAAATATAAACCCCTATGTCACAAGATGGGTCGCAAACTGGCTCAAAGACAGAACCCACAGAGTGAGAGTTGCTGGAGCCATGTCAGACTCAAAACCGGTCACAAGTGGCGTCCCACAGGGTTCTGTCCTGGGACCACTCTTGTTCGGTATATACCTTTCCGAGGTACAGGCAAACGTGGGAGGACTATGGCTCACCAAGTTCGCAGACGACTGCAAGCTGGGTGCCATAATCGACTCTCCAGCTGACACAAACATCCTTCAAAAAGGTCACACAGAGACAGATAACTGGTGCCAGTGCCATGGTTTAAAGCTAAATGCCAAAAAATGTATAGTCATACCCTTTGGCAAAAACAATGTGCCCACAAATTACCACATAGGCGGAAACCCATTAAGTATAGAGAAAGTTATTAGGGACCTGGGGACCCAAGTTGATAACAATCTCTCCTTTGAAAACCACATTGCCAAAGTGGTTAGAAAGACCTTCTACATAGCCCACCTTATCATGAAGGGTTTCACATCTAGATCAAGAGAGGTAATCGTGCCCCTTTATTCATCCCTCATTAGGCCCATTATAGAATACAATGCCCCTTTTGGGATGTACCTTACCCGACACCTGCAGCAATTAGAAAGACCCCAAAAGTATCTCACCAAGAGGATCAAGGGTCTCAAACAGATGCCATATGCTGCTCGGTTAAAAAAACTCCAGCTCTACTCAGTTGCATACTTCGAGGTGATCTATGCCTGACATACAAAGCTATGTCAAGTCCAGAATTAATGGACATGCTCCACCTCAGTAAATCTAAATCCCTTAGAGCCACATGCTCGAGGGACTTGAACCTCAGCACAGAAATAAATAGAACTTGCTGGAGGGACAGGTTCATAACCCAGAGGCTCCCTTCACTCTGGAATAGAATTCCAGTTCATGTGAGGCAGAGCACCTCACTGAATCTCTTCAAGAATAATCTCGATAGGTGGATGGGGGATCGTAGGTTTGTCCCAGGGATTACTCCCATGTCACTATTAGACAGAGGCACAGTAAACTAAACCTTAAAAAGGGCACAGTATACTCAAATCAAGGGGTGGCCTAAGCCATACAGAATCGGGCTAGGCTTATAATTGCCCCAGGGCAGATAGCCTAGTAGGAACCTATGAACCTATGAATGTCAAGACGTGTTCCTGATGATGACGCTATTTTGCTTGAAATAGAAAACTTGAAGCATATTCTGATTGATAGAGGTTATCCCAAAGATATAGGAATGGATATTATAGAGGGAAAAAAAATAGATATTATCTGATTTTGAAAATGGAAGGTCCTTGCCCTCTAAGGACAAAAAAGTTACAGAGGATTTTGGTACAGTAATGGTAGTTCCTTATACCTATCACTCATCATTTGTGAAAATGTTGCAGTTGCTGAATAGTGATGGCAGGTATTCCAAGGATTCACTTAATGAGAATTTTATGGCATACAGAAAAAGTGATTTGGCCCTTGAAAATAATTTATTACAAGGGGCTATTGACAAGACATTGCATGAATTTCTTAAAGTTATTAAGCCTTTTATTCCTGGGATTTTTGGAATACCTAATGTCCACAAATGTATTGCTGACCCCCCTTTAAGATCAGTACTCACTGCTGCAGGTTCAAAAATACACCTCCTTGCCATTTTTGTAGACAGAAAACTTAAACCCTTTCATGGCTTACATGAACACATTTAGTCGACTCATGGGATTTTTTTGACTAAGATGAGTAAACTCAACTTTGATCCCAACTATGTATTTATTGCCATCAATATAAAGGACCTGTTTTCTGTAATACCACATTCTGTAGACTTACACTGGTTTGAAGCAATCTTGCTCAATTTTGATTTTCCGTCCCGAATGATTTCAGACTGGTTATGGAAAACATTGAAATGGTACTCAACGACTTTGCCTTTTTAGAGGCGAGTACTATAATCAAATTGATGGTGTTGCCATGGGCACTGGTTTATGCCCCTGTATTCACCAACACTGTGTTGTTATATTGCGAGCAACATTTTGTTTTTCCATCACCCCATTTCAAAAATGTTAAATCCTACTTCCATTACCTAGATGACATATTTATTATTTGGAAAGGTCATGTAGAGGACATTTATACTTTCATGTCCTTTATTGATAGTACTGCTGACTTTTTGGTTTTCAGTCATACAGTGGAAATGAATGATGGGCATTTCTTGGATGTTAGGATTGTGAAGGAGCTTTCTAACTAAAGATTTACCAAAAAAATATAAAGGAAGGAACAATTTTCCAACTCTTATTTACACTATAGTAGTAGTTATCCCTTTCACCAAAAGAAAAACATTGTGAAGGGTCAAATGGTTAGAGCAGCCAGAATGACTTCTCTCTGGGATGATTTGGTGATTGAGTTGGATTACATTGAGACCTTGTTTTTAGCTAGAGGTTACCCCAAGACCCTTACCACCTCTCTCAAAAATGAACTATTGCAAGGTTGGTGTGAAAAATGTTTACCATTGATCAGCTGTCCACAGGTTCCTTCCTTAAAGACAACCTCCCATAGTAGTCAACACACAGGAACAACTTCAATTGACCTGAGAGGAAGTGGAGTTTATTAGTTCTAAACTACAGTCAGAACACATAGGATATACAGAATATTATATTTAAATGTTGAGACCTATTTTCTGCTATGCCCAACACCCCCTGTCACAGAGGAGGATAATAGGGTCAAAAGAGTACTTTTAAGTGTGGCAGGTGCTCATATTGTCCCTTCATGATGAATGGTTCTGAATTCTCCTTCCCTTGTTTGAATCTAACCTTGAAAGGTTCTAAGTATTTCAACTGTTTTACAAAGGGTGTTTATTTAGCCCACTGTCTTGTTTGTCACTCTTTCTATGTGGGCGAGACAGATGAAGCCCTGAAACAAAGGGTATGCAGACATCTATATGAGATGAATAGGAAGATGGATGCTAACACTCTCTATAGACATACTATTAACTGCAAGCATGCAAATTTTAAGTTCTGGGTTCTTGCACAGGTTACATCTCCTGCACAATAAGACAAATGGGAGACTAAACTAAAATACCGGAAACTCATTTGGCAGTTGCGGATAAATGCCCGTGTAACCCCTGGATTAAATGACCATTTATCCTTAGCCCCTGCCCTTAAATTAAGAGCATTGAAATGCTAATTCTTTATACAAATGTTTCGTTATGTATTTTTCTTCAACGTTTTATAGAAAAAAGTTACAAAAAGGCACCGATATGTTTCAGCATATTTTTATATTGGTTTTTGTTTTGAAGTTTCATTTTGAATTGCAGTTTAGCACTGATGTGACTTTTAGTTCATTCTGCTTGTGGAACATTACATACTTACAGTTTTTCCTGGAGTGTGTTCATACACTTTTTATTGCAATATTTCTTTAAAGATATTTGTTTTTGGGAGCATTTAAATATGTCTTCGTTCTGATGAAGTGTCCAGTTGAGAGACGAAAGCGCTGAATCAACTTTTAAAGGTCAAATAAATTAGTGGAAAGAAGCAGCATTTTCGTTCTTTTGTGGGACTGCCTGCCTGGGCATTTCATTTTTAGTTTTAAGTACAGCTTTTTGCCTGGGTAACTGTAGTTTGTGTTGGTTATTACTGTATAAGTACTACTTTATATCTGTCCTACAAACAGTCCACTGACCCAGATGATTACAAACTCAATACTTCCTTCCCTGATACTCCTTCTTTACTGCATGAACTAACCCTCATAATCAAATGATGTACAGAAAAAGGTCTAACATTAAATGTGAGAAAGTGCAGTATTGTCATATTTAGTAAACATTTTCCCTCAATGAACAAAATAACCAATACCTCACTCCAAAATAGAATGGAGTCCGGGATCCTGGGTCTTGTGGTGATATTTCCCTCTCCTCTGATCTCCATTTAGCCACAGTAGTCAGAAAATGTTTCAGTTTGCCACAACTGATATCTTAAGGGCACATCATCCAGGTCAAACAACATTATCATCACACAATATGTATCCCTAATTAGATTAATTATTGAGTACAACATCCCTTTTCAGATGGAACTTTCTAGATTTATTAAGTAACTGAACAGGCCCCAAATGTTTCTAACCAAGGAAATTGTTGGCTTAAAGTCTGTGAACTGCAAGGAAAGGCTAGAAATGCTATACCTTTGCTTGGTTTCTTATAGTCTGCTGTGGCTGACCCATCCATACAATTCTATCCCCACTCCATTAGGATGCATTCCTCTTTGCAAGAAAATTACCTCTAGTAAAACCAGAGCAAGGGAATTAAATTTCTCAGTGCACATAAATATCACTGGAACTGATATCCTTGCATCCTTGAATTTAAAAGTTGATGGTTCGATGGGTATCCATAATTTTACTTTGAGACTGACCTGTTTGCCCTTCTTGAGAAGGGTGTGCACACCATGGGTGGGAAGGGTGTGGGCAGCATGGGATAGGAAGGGTGTGCACAGTATGGAATGGGAACGGTGTACACAGCATGAGGTGCTAAGGGTATGCAGAGCATGGGATGGAAAGGTTGTGCAAGGCATGAGATGGGAAGGGAGGGCACAGCATGTGGTGGGAAGGGTAGGCATGGCATGGGACAGAAAGAGTGTGGAAGGCATGGGATGGGAAGGGTGTGCACAACATGGGATGGGAAGAGTGTGAACAGCATGGGATGGGTATTGTCAAGTCATATTTGGTCTTATGGTGCAGCTGCATTGTCACAGGATGGGATGGGTATTGTGAAGGGTCCTGTGGTACAGCTGCATTGTCACAGCATGGGATGGGTATTGTCAAGTCATAAATGGTCCTGTGGTGCAGCTGCATTGTCACAGCATGGGATGGGTATTGTCAAGCCATAAATGGTCCTGTGGTGCAGCTACATTTTGTTCGTTATGATCCTGTGAACAAAAAAAACCTGTGGCTAATGTTGTAGATGCTGAGTCCTGAACCTGACCCTGGAAAATGCTTTGAACAAAACATGTTGCCATATTTTGTGCAGAGATCTAGACAGTTACAGATGCCCTAGGTTCATGCACACACATCCACTGCTCCTGTAATACTGCTTTAAAAATGACTGCATCTTTTTCTGTGTGAACCCAGCCGCAGAGTTTGCATCCCATCTTTTGCTTTTTCTCTGCTTCTGCTGAAAGTGTCAAGATAATCGGATCTGGGAGGAGTAGTAGAGATTGTTAAACTTGTAATGGTTTTAGTGGTATTCTGGGACACCAGTGGATAAATCTGACATTTGCACATGCAGTCACAAAAAAAGACAGGAAATGGCAGTTAAAATACAAATAGTTTTTTTGTAATTATATCTGAAAATGAAGGAAAATGAAATCTGAATATAAATGAAAACACAGTGTACACCACAGGGTATATTCATAGAATGTAATTCAGCAGGTTTGTTATAATGTTTCTAATCATCATGTCTAGAAAGAGAATTTCCAGATATTAATTTTATTTTGCTATTGATTCAAAGATATTCTTTTGAGGTATGGCAGGATATTCATTAGTCTTAGGCAGTTGAATCATTTTGAACTGGCAGTTTAATGTTACATCTCTGAATATATGCATTACATGTTAGTCTCCCAGGACTTACAACAATGCCTCCTACTATTTTAAGATCTCCACTTTGATGTGAACCTTTCAATATTCAGGGGTCTCATACAGCTTTAATGAAGGTACTATAGTCTGGAGCCTGGCTATTCTGAGCTTATCTTACCTCTCCGTCTCGTAGCATCAGACAGTCTCAAATAGTTGATATTTGTCTATTTCTACTGTAGTTACTTTCTATACATCTCTTCTAGAAAATGGCTAATTCAAAGCCTCAGAAAAGTATTTTTATATAAATCACCATGCACGTCATTTTAATAAATTAAAGTCATTACATGTAATATGTTAATTATTCATGTAGTTTTGAAAGTAAACCTTAGCTGTCCACCAAATATACTGCAAAAATCATTACCCATTAAAATCTTCCAGTTGTCAAAAATAGAATAACAAGCTGCCTGATGTCAGTGCTGTTTGTGTAATGATGCTATTTAAACCTAAATCAGACTCAGACTTTATAATTCTTTTCTCAGTCTGACCAGCACTAGGTAATATTGGTTATCTCTTAAAGTAGTAACTTCTTGATATAATTCTCATTGTAACATGTAGATTCATATTTTCTTGCCAAAAGTTTTTCTAATAAAGACAAAGGCATAAAAGGCATGTTCAAATGTCATATTTGTTATACATGCAGATGCATATATGGGGGGTTCTGATTAGTTTTAAACACTTTGACAAAACATGCTGTTCTAGAATATTTTACATGTAAAAGTATATATGTTTATGCTACATTTTGCTCTATTTGTAAGGATTATACTATTTAAAAAATAGAAGGTTAAAGAAACAGGCTTATGACCATTTATTCTCACTTGGGAAAAAGACTTAAATAATGCTTTATATAAGCATTTAATACACTGCAAAGATTATAAGAAATGTGTTGTTACTGTATTGGATTACTTTAAATCTACTAGCAGAGGTGAGGATTGGATTTCTCTTTCTTTGAACTTAAAGAGTTTAATGGCAATTGTTTATAGGTTAGGTACTAGGCTATTGGCCCTCGGGCCTATGTAAGCCTAGCCAAAAAGGTACCCTGGCTTTCGCCACCCAAGAAAAATATTTTCCTGTGCCCCTGTCAAGCAGAGCCACAGAAGTGATCCCCGGGGTGAATTTCCTATCTCCCATCCAATCATTAAGATTTTTCTTGAAGAGTGCTAATGAGGAGCTTTATTTGATATAGATAGGCAGTTTGTTCCAGAGTATGGGAAGTCTCTGGGACAGGAATCTATCCCTCCAGCATGTTTTGTTTATTGTGGTGACAAGGTTTAGCTCCCTACAGCATGTAGCTCAGAGGGATTGGGATTTCTTTAAGTGGAGCATGTCCAATAGCTCTGGGTTTGACATAGCTTTGTATGTTAGGCAGAGATCGCCTCTGAGTAGGCGATATGTGACGGATTAATGCTGGAGTGTTTTGAGATGGTCTGTGTAGGCCATCTGTTTGAGGCTGGTAATCCTCTTTGTGAAGCATTTCTGCGGCTTTTCTAGTTGTTGTAGAGGTCTTGTGAGGTACATACCAAAAGGGGCATTGTACTCTATTTTGGGTCTAATGAGTGACGAGTAGAGGGAAACAATGACCTCTTTTTTCCTGGATGCTTAATACCACGCATTTAAAATGACACAGTGACAATTCTGATATTAAATATGCATTAAAACTATAGTCTATCAGGTGATCAGTAGTTGATTTTGATTTGATATCATATGTAATATGTATCACAGAGCTGTAACTATGGTGAGTCTTAAGCCTTAAGTTAGGTGCCCTAACGGCACACAAGATTAGAGGGACACCATGCACCAGGGATTGCTCTGAAAAGTGCTTAAACACAGCATGGTTCAGGGGCTTCAATAGACACCAGCTATACTCTAGATGGCGTCTATTAAGAATACATATTTTAAAAAAAACATGGTGTAGGGAACCACTAATCACCAAGGATAAGTAGTGGGCCTTATAAGGATTCCAAGCCAGCACCATCCCTCTTCCCTAGTCCTCTGCATCACCACCACTGGTCACCAGGGTAACATGAAAAATAAGTAAGAAAAAAGTCAACTACAAAGGGTAGGGGAGTAAAATTCTGCATCTTTGGCACATACAACCCCTGGATTAACATGTTGCCCTGATAAGATAGTAAATCAGGTTTTTTAATACATATTAAGGATTTCAGGCATTATGTAATGCCTGCAACAGTTTGTGATTTATAAGGGAGATGGACATGGGACATTAAGTGCAACTCTCAACCTCGTAGAACAAGACTCTGGGACAAAATCATGAAGGGATTTTAAGTGTTCCTCCTACAAATGTAGAAATCAATAGGATAACAGTTTTTGAACTGGCCTGCATTTACTGAAGGATATGAAGTGTGAAATGTATGGCATTGAGGACTGACTGAAATCATTCGTGAATTACAAGAGCAGTGAATAAGGAGACATTATTAGCATTCTGACAACAGGGATAGGTATATGGAATGTGGGGTTTGTGCATGTGATGCTTTCTTGTGTGTTTATGTTTGGGACAGTGACTTGAGAAGATGCCTACACTAACATGATGTGAAAGGGGTCTATGCCAGACCGTCAAGCATCATCTCGGAGACAATGCAAGCTGTCAATCCCCCCATGTGGGGTGTTGCCCCCCCCCACTAATTATATATACCAACTCCGAGATTGTCCTATAGTGGGGAAAAAGACACATTTCCTGATTCCCACTGTAATGCGATCTCAGTCAGAATGGTTTGATGGCCTGCATTGCCGAAGGGATGATATATTTGACAATGTGGGCATTCAGCAGTCTGACATAGACCTGATGTGGCAGCCGCTGTCAGCTATCGTGAGAAAGTCCTGATCTGCACTTGCAGTAGTTAACAGCAATTCAACGACATGCACATTATTTGAACATGCAGTCTTTCCTCATTGTGGCTAATGTGTCCCTGAATCTGAATTCTATACATTGAGGGAACAGGACTTTTGCACCACAGCCATGAAAATGAGCCCTAGTATTCTTTATGAATTCTTGGGAATGTTTTCAGGAATTATTTCAGATGAACCTCTGTACGAGGAATCAGATTGCTCAAGTTAGCTCTCCAGGCTATTTCATTTTATATCATAGTAATTGACAGTTTAGATTTTGTGATCTAGCTAATTGTTGTGAAATTAATTTCTCAATTAACCTGTTTTTATTTATATATGTATTGGTTAATTGATGTATTTGTCTGATGAAGCAACTGATTTGCAAAAGTGCTCACAATAAATGTTTTTTAGTTTACTGCTCGTGTGCTACTTGACTGTACGTTTTGAGATATTAATTTTGCACATATCGGGCTGTGTTTCAGTGTTGAGAATTTTGTTTGTGGTTACATTGTCTTCTTGTTGTTATCAACACTGTTTTTTTGTTTTGTCATACATTTATATTTATATTTAATATATCACACACACACACACACACACACACACACACACACACACACACACACACACACTTGTTTATTAATAGGGTTGTGATAAGGAAGAAATGCCTGACTATTTATTTCCGTACCTTTCTCACATATTAAACTCTGTAGATGGCAGCACTGTTATGGGGTCACTACAGGAGTCAGAGGTGGCTAGTCCACTTTGAAAAATAAAATATAATTATGTAAAAAAATACACACACACATACACACACACACACACACACACACACACACACACACACACACACACACACACACACACACACACACACACACACACACACACACACACACACACACAGAGATCTAGAGAGAGAGAGAGAGATCAAGAGCTATAGATATGTATATATATATATATATATATATATATATATGTATATATATATATATATATATAGATGGATAAACAAGACACACAGATACTTTCTTAAACCCATCTGTATTCACTGACAATATGCTTAGGCCGTATATCTAAATGACAAGGTGAACTTATACAGATAAAAGTGGGAAAATAGGTCCTGGCCCTGGGGTACAGAGGGATGAAGTTGGGAGTAGGAGCCAAGTAGCCCGAGTTCAGCTAGCGGCACTCTTCCAATACTAGGATAAGGAAGTAGTTCACTGCATTTTCCATTAGTGATGCCTTACAAGACAGTAGATGACGGAGATGATCCTTTCCCAGAATTAGCTAGGCAGGCTTGCTTTGTATGCACAGGTGAGATGCTGAACTAGGCAGGCATGTCTAATAGCTGGTAGATCTCTGACTGGCAGCCATTATGAGTTTGCAAGCTACCTATGGGAAAAGGTTAGGTGAGATGGAAGGAGAAGTGCACAGGGTGAGCAGAGTGGTCCTTGCAATGATTTGGCATAGCATGTAATAGCATGTTTCACTTTTGTAATGTAATGTTCTGGTGGCTTGAAAGCTGGCTAACAGTTTGCTGTCAGAGTACTTTACCAGTGGCCCTAACAGGAGGGCATTGAAGTGTCCTGGTTTTGTCCTGGTGCAGCTCTGGAGTTGGAGATATTCTCTTATGAGAGCTGATAGTATTGCTGATAATAACACATTTTTATAGTTGTTGATTTAGCTATATTATTGTATATGTTCAGTGTTAATAAAAGTGTTTAGAAAAGTAGCAGTCAAAGTGGAACTTGAAGTTGAAAGTATTCTAAAATATTGCAAGAAATGCTGAAGAAGAAAAAAACTTTCATATGGGAGTAGTTATTACGCTTTCTAGCACTTGCTTTAGAATAGTTTATTTACTGTGCATGAGATGAATATACTACTATGACACAGAGACTGCCAGATTACACTGGAAGTGTTAAGTCTTCAGTTCTGTGTGTTTTTTTGTGTTACAGCATGACCTTTAACCAGGAGTCAGCAGGAACAATTCCCATGATCCAAGCAGCACAGCAGGTGTAGAATGTGCCTCGGACGTCTGCAGTGTCATGCTTCTCTTGTTTTGTTAGTGCACACTTCGGTCTCTGTGCACTGATAAAAGCACAATAATTTTATTATTTTTTCTTTATTTAGATTTATAAATAATCATTAGAATTGAGATCATCTAGTCACATTTTAATGGACTGTGTTGTCCGGAAAAGGCAGTCAATCACCTGACAAAGCTGAATACCTGAAGGTTAAAGGCCTTTTATTGCTTTGGTCCAATAGTACATGCTGAATTTTGGTCAACCCATTTCTGTATTAAATGTCAGACTACCTATTAGTGCGATTAGGAACATGTAAGATCACCGTGTGATTTTTTTACCTGAATTTGGCTGAAGATCATTTAGTTGAGCCTTTTTTTCAGTTTCTCTTTAAATGTAATTTATGACAGGAAGTATGTCATATAATAAGAATTGTGACACTGAATTCTCCTCCACATGGTGCAGAGGAAAGCTGTCATACTGCAAAAGACTGTACTAACAGTGCTTAGATAAAACAGTCAAATCCACTTTTGCAGAGACACTAGTGCCATTCAGCATATTACCATGACATTTTTGCAAGTACAGTCATGTGCTGTGGATTTCATTATGCAACATGAAATTGGAGTTCCCAACCTTGAACTATAAATATTGCAACATTTTAATTCTATTTTCCCTTTATGCAATTTCTGCCTTTGTGCTTCCACAAAAATGATTTGCCATTTGCAGTAGGAATATTCTACAATCTATTAGATACTCAGAATTGGTTCTTAAAAGTTTTATTGTACAGAAGACTCAATGCAAATTGAATTTGACTCTGAAGATTTATTTATTTATTGACATTTGTTGACTTGCTTTAAGGATGTTTAGTAAAATATGGAATAACTTATTGTAATAAGAATAGACTGTAGCCTCATATATGATGATTTATTTTTTTACTAAATTCTCAAACTTGGATGTTTATATGTCATCTGAATTGAGCCATGTACTGGGATGGAAAATTAGCCATGGAATGGTATTATCTCTTCCTTTGGACAATGATTATTACCAATCTTAGCTTCATAATAGTTTTCTTATAGTTATGCACTGCTGTGGATTCCCACACATTAGATAAATGAGGATCAGAAAATATGCTTTCAGACAGACAAGTACTTTAGACATCATTACATTTCTGGATCATTGTTGCAGGATGCATACCTACCATTGCTTGCACATCTTCTGTTAGGAATGTTGCATATTTTGATGTTTTATATAGTTTAAGTCTGCTGCTGAAATGTGCTTGAATGTGGCTTTCAGGAACTGTGCATCTAAGAATGCTTACCACCCTGGTAGTAATTGCATGCTATAATACAGATGTCCATAACATCCTTATTGCAATGCAGGTCTGCTGGTACCACTGCCACTCTATGTGAGAGTCTATGGTGCTTGCCTGTCTTGGCAATCTGTCAGTATGTCTGCACTTACCTGAAAGGCATTCTACTGTAGCACTAAGAGGCTTGTGTTGCCTGTGCTGGTTTGTTGTATCTCTTCAGTTTTGCTTTGTGCCTGAAAACGGTGTGTATATTAATATACTGTATACCAACGGTGTGTATATTAATATACTGTATACCATTCCACTGCCTACATTTTTTCTGCTACTGTGCTTATATCTACATGCAAGTACAGTGGTCTGAGTAGATAAGATCTTTGACATTTATGGAAAGCAAACCTAGCCTGGCAAACATAATACACACACTCATTTTGTATATCACCATAAGACAATATTTTGCCATTCTGTATCATGGACACAAGGTTAGCTTTAAACAATATAACTGTGGGTCTTCGTTGCTTTGTTTCTTTGGCATCAGTGATATATCAGTAGCCTTTGGAAAGCCTGATGACTGTAATTATCATGCATGGAATAGCAAGAATTTAACTGTGACTAGGATGAATATGCACTAATTCTGAGTTCCCAGTAATTCAAAATATATGTCCTACTCAGAGGTACAGCAGTCCTGGAGTTAGTGTATATATATATATATATATATATATATATATATATATATATATATATATATATATATATATATATATATATATATATATATATATATATATAAATATATAGCTAGCAGGGTGACCCCAGACTGGTGGTTCTTAAGAAAGTGAAGCTCCCTTCAAAAATGCAAAAGAAGTATGTCAGAAGTAATAAAATTCGCTATTTTGTAAGAATATCAGTATAATTTCCAAAGTGCTGGGACTCATTGTACTAGACTGCACATCTTCAAACGGGAAGTCAGCGTGTCACTAGTAACTCAGAAAAGGTCCCCGTCATCTCCACAAATCTCACTAGCTGTAACAGCAATAAAAAAACTGAGTTATCCCATTCATAAAAGAAATAAGAACTTTTTAATTAAATAACAATGAGTGCTTTCATCCTATGACTTTGTTCATGCAAATACACACAGCTTCAGGCTATTCGGTGTGCTTCAGTGCCATCTCAGTAGCTATCAGTATGGCGGAATGTTTTGGAAACCAAACCCATTTCGCTAATGGCATAATATCCACACTGTCACATCATTCCAATAACTGGACACATACAGTGCTCTGCAGAATCATTTGCCTTAGTTTGACATATATTGTATCAGGTCTAAGCCATGCGTGCTGGTCATGTACAGTATGTTTCTGTGGACAAGACTAGATCATGTTGTTACCTGTTATGTACATTTCTATGTAATCTACTACTATTTGCTTCTTTTCTAAATTTGTTAAAATGATTTATTTCTTATTTTGTGTCTTAAACTGTACACGTTTGTCCTCCAGACCTACAGCCAGATATAATCGAGTTTCTACTGCATACCACACTTTTGACCTCTTGCTGGCCATGTGATTATTGACATATACACACTTATCACTTTATTCCTGGCTTATGTGCACAGTTTTTTTGCTTGCACATTACTCCAACAGTTTGTGTTTTATATGCCTGACAAACCATTGTTATGCCTTTTACACTGGACATTGGCCTATTTGTGAACACTGATTTACGCACACAAGGCATGTGCTTTTATTCACACTTTATTTCTGTTGCACCAGGTTATGATACTCTGATTGTGACTTTGAAGCCCCTTTATTCAGCTAACCGGTATATAAGTCATACTATTTCTTAGTTATAGAGCTTTGTAAACAGTTCCTTCCAAATCAATTCTTAGTCATGTAGCTTGTCCTAGAGTTTGTGCATGATACTGTAAAAGGAGGTGACCTGAGTAACAGAATTTAATCCAACGAGCAAAAGTGGAGCATACACTTTCAAGCTGATAAACCTCCAGGGCTCAATAATAGAGTCTCTCTCAGACCATTTCTGAAGGCTAGAAGAACATTAAAGCACTGATATTTTGTAGTTTATTTTTTTGGATGTTTTAGTACAACATTTGGTATAATGTTGATTAAGTGCATTTTATAGGCCTTATCATAACATGTTATTATTATATTATTTTCTGTACTTCTCACTTATCCCAGCATGTTTTTGAGTGAGTTAGGTATCATACCTCAGTACTGTATTTGTTAACAATAATGTTTATTTAGTGTATTTAATGGATTTCATTTTAGTATTGCATACTTGTATTTTTCATCCCCTTATTTTAATATATATTTGTAGTGAGTCTTATATTTAAGTTCAGCATTCACATGACATTTGTAATGTTATTAAGCATATTTGGTAGGTTTTATTATAGTATTGTTCTTGCATATTTTATATGTTTTCTGTCTTTTAGTATATGTTTGCAGTGAGTCATGTACTACAATCCAGCATTTTACATGTTAAAATCAATTAGGTGTTATTTGAATTTGATTGGCTGTTATTGGAATTTGATTGGCTGTTATTTGAATTTGATTGGCTGTTCGAATATTTTTAAGGAAGTATGATATGGTGTATTTTCTACAGTCTGAAGAAGCGGATGTTATCCACGAAAGCGCTCACTTTTTTGCTATAAAGTACTCTTTATTAACTATTAATTTTTTGCCGTGTGGAACCACTTTTGTTTTGTTTTGTATTCACTGATTCTCTTTAGTTGGTTCCCTAGTCTATTCAGAGGTTCGTTCCTTTTTGTTTCTATGTATTGTTAGGCACGATCAAATGTTTATGCATAGTGTCTTACATTTTACTGCCATTCATTTCCATTGTTTTCTCATAATAACTATTACTTGAATGCTATGTATTTGTTACACTTATTCATTGGCTAACGGCCTGTTCATTTCTAAAGTTAATCCTGCACTTATATAAATGCATTTTTCAGTTAATTTAATTTCTTGTTATACTGGTGATGTTCAAGCTTCATGTGGCATAAAAATAAGAATTTAGCACATTTTTGATATTTTATTCCAAATGTTTACTCACTTTTTTATTACCACACCTAAAAATGGTGCCAAGGTAGATAATGGCAATGAATTAGATATATATTCTCAGTAATCAATAATGGCAAACATCTTTAGAAGAGCAGCTATTTATTTACATCAAGGCTTCACTAATAAATCATCTAAAGTGTGAATTTTCAATGCAAGGTGCTCCATCTGTGAAACTTAGCTGACAATTGTCTTATTAGAGTATAAGACTCTCCTGTTGGTGTGATTGGCATGCAGGTATAGTAGTTGCTCAAAAACTGATTTAGATTTTATGGGTTCAGGAGTTTCAACTTTAAGAAAATACTCAAAGTTGTTCTTATCTACACAATTAAAGGTAAAAATGCATTTTTTGCATCAAAAACTATATAATATGTCGTTGTACATGGTTAAAAATAAATACACCCATCTGTAATGGTTTGTTATTTACATTTGCTAAGGAAAGTACACCAATATACTTTAAGCATGATGCTTGATATTTTGCACCACTGCAAGGTTATGAATCTGTTATTTTTTGTTGGTTCTGTAGATCAGATATGTTTGATTCTAACACCTACCCCATATTGATAACCACAGTGGACCTGTGATCAGGTATTACAGTGTGTGTGTGTGTGTGTGTGTGTGTGTGTGTGTGTGTGTGTGTGTGTGTGTGTGTGTGTGCATGTGTGTGCGTGCGTGTGCATGTGTGTGTGTGTGTGTGTGTGTGTGTGTGTGTGTGTGTGTGTGTGTGTGTGTGTGTGTGCGTGTGTGTGGGGGCATGTACCAACCTGCCTTTGACTCTCATATCACCTATGCGTAAGGCAGCAGACATGAACGACTGTGTTTTTTTTCTGCTTAGACATAAACTGCAGACATTTCTGACCCCAAAAGTAATTCATTGCTCGTGGGAGAGCAATGTTGTGGTTTAGCTGTGCTGACTGGAATATCTACAGAAAGACATTTAGGTGACAGAGAGACATGCAGTGTTCAGTCTTAGTTGTCTCATGATCTCCTCGCTTACTTCTAGCACACACATTCTTCAGAACAGGTTGCCGTCAGTTTAACAATCAAGTTTAGGGAGGAAGAGAATGAGATACTCATTTGTTCTACGTGACTGTCACTGATGGACCGTTGACACTGCTCTTTGTATTTAGAATGGGATCACAAGGACTTGTGGCTATTTCATTGTTTTAATATCTATAACTGTCAAGTTTTCATTAATAGTTTACACCATTGCATAACAGATAACATACTTTTTATTTATTACTCATTAAATGCATAATTGTTGTTCTCTAATACTATATTCACACTGATCTGGGAACATAGTTAGTATTACATATGCAAACCTGCTGGCCTTTCTATTTCATGCTGTTTTTATGATTTCAGCAGCTAAACATTTTTATTACTGTACATCAGTGTTTCTAAACAAGTTTAGCTACATTTTGTAAGGTGTGGTGTAATGTGCTACTTCAGTTTTTAGCTGGGTGCCCCCTGGCTCTTGCCAGGATGGACAAAGCTGCTATCTTTGATGACATTTCTTTCAGTTAATTGTTGGTATGTCACCTTGACAAATGAAACACTTCACTTTGTGCTGACATTTAACAAATGTCATTTGCATACTGTTGCATCACTTAAGTTCAAGCTTGTCTCTAACTTTTGCTTATGTGTTCACATATACAACCGCCTTCCACAGACAATGAGTCACGTACAGAATCACATATATGTATTTTGTTACAGTAAATGCTCAGATCACCCCAGCTCAATTCAGAGTTGCTTCAGCATAATGGCTTCAGCTGACCTTTGTTAGCAATTCCTTGCTCAGGTTTTCTGTAGAGTGAGTTTGTGTATATCTTCCTGTTAGTACACTGTAGATGGTTCAAGGTCAGTGCAATAACATTAACAGGGATTGTAATACTTACGTATTCTTTCTCCAGGGTGCAGCGTCCTTGTAGTGATATGATAGTATTAAAAAAAAAAAAGTCCCTGCAAAAATGTGTTTCTTTTCTACTTTTTGCTGTTTGTCTTACAACCAAGCTACTGTGATGTGCTCAGGTGGATTCAGCTGGTATTCTGTATTTTGGATCTTATATATATATATATATATATATATATATATATATATATATATATATATATATATATACACACTTGGTATTTTGGAGCTAATATGTATATATCAATATACAAATATAATATACATATGTATATATATTTTTATACACACACACACACACACACACACACACACACACACACACACACACACACACACACACACACACACACACACTAATATTAGCAAGCAGTCTGAAGACACTATTTAGTCCCAGGGAATTTGCAGGTTATTTACACTATCATACCATTTCAATCACATTACATATATAAGTTCCTGTCTGGTTTTATTTTTACAGTGGTATTTTGCATTTTGGATAAGATTGATGGACAACACAGTGGCACAGTGGGTAGCATTATTGCCCAATATTAAGAGTCTCTCTGGTTCAATTCTCAGCTTGGGTGCCTTCTGTGTGGACTCTTGTTTGTCCTCCCTGTGTTTGTAAGGGTTCCCTCCAGTTTCCTTCTACATTCTAAAGGTATGCGGTAGGTGGATTGCACACTTTAAACTGGCCATAGGTGTGAGTGTGCATCTGAGAGTGTAGTATGGAAAAACAACAGTGGTAGGTCTAGCCACCAGGCAGTGTAGACCTTGGCTCTAGATGATTGTTACTGTTGAAGTGATATTCCGAACGTTATGTGCAATGGAGGGATGACTATATCTATATCTATATATCTATATCTGTAATTTGCTTTTAATGTATACGAATATTTATTATGTTTCTCAGGAGCTTTTCTTCCCAAGACACTGCTGAAAACAGGTCTAGCAAGGCATAGCCAGACTATCATAGTCACCACAGGAAATAAATATGTAAGTAAAAATTATACAGTGCATTCCCAATTTATTTCGGGTAAATGACTCAGAATTCATCTCAGATAAACAGCTTAAAGTCAGTTACTCTTTATACTAAAAAAAACTCTTTTTGTATGAGGTCACCAAGACCTTTATTCAAGCTCTCTCTCTAACAGTGCTTCTTCTCTCTCTCTACCAGACAGGCCACATTCTCTCACTGACCCCCCTCCTTTAAAAGAAGTGGATGGTGCATCCTGCATTTAGGCCATGTGTGGTACCACCTCTTACTGCAGTTCCTCATACCCAAGAGCAGTCTCTACGTGGGCGGTATACCACAAGACCCCCTAATGCAGATATGTGGGGATGAGCATCACTTACCATACAGGTCCCATCACAGGTGATCAAAGATTCTTTGCCATTCATTTTATCTTCTAATTTTTCCAATATCTGGAAATAGGTCCTAACTGGGAGCAGGTGTAGAACTGTGACTGTTTAGCAGTCTGCACATTTCTCAGTGGCATGCAGCTTTCTTTCAGTTCACTTGCTGATTTTGAGGTACTTTACTTTCCTCTTGGGACTGAGACAAAGATTGACTTAGTACACCTCATTTTCTAAACTTCACTTTTTATACAGTCGTCTGCCATGCTTGATCCCAATTTTTGCATCTCTTAATTCAAGTTGATTCATTATGCCATTTAATGCATTGTTGTAGTTCTTCTTGTCTCCCAGTATACTATTTCGCCTGCTCCCTTAATTCCTTGTATGCTGCCTGCAGACTCTTGCCCAAAGCAGCCTAGTTATTACATGCATTTACTATATTTAGTAAGCTATGTTCTGAAAGTAATTTTGATTTTCTTCTTTCCAATTAACTAAGATGTTTATCAGTTGTATCAGTCTTTTTTTTTAAGTTATGCTAAAATTAGACTTGGGGGCTATCATTCCAATTTCCAGATTTTTCCACTAAGTGATGTGTATTTGGCTATGTATTCATTTACTTCAAGAAATTTGAAACTCTTGTTTGTTTCACATCTGTGTCTCAGTTGCTGGCTCGGTTACTGAATTTTCCTACACACAGAAACTTCCCTTTCCTTTGTCAGCTTAGCAACACACTGCTCATAATTTTGACACTTAATGTACTCTCTTCTTCCTTCCTGTGGCACATTTATAAGGCTCCTAAATGTTTGGCATTTATGTTCCAGCTCATGGATGAACTGATGAAGTACACATACAGATTTTTCACCTCTTTATTTCTTTGCACATAGTTATAGGATCATAGGATCATAGGATCATAGGAAGTTACTAGGCTAATAGCCCTAGACTGTTTACAAGCCTAGTCAAGTTACCCTTGTTTCCATGATCAGCACCTCTTGCCCCTGTCCAACAGTGACACAGGTGGAGCACCCTGGGTGAATTTATGATTACCCATCCAATTGTCTAGATTGTGTTTGAAGAGGGTCAGTGAGATGGTCTGTTTGACATGAAGTGGGAGTCTGTTCCAAAGGTGTGGTAACCTGTGGGAGACTAATCTGTCCCTCCAACAGGTTCTATTAATGTCACATACCAGTTTAAGGTCTTTAGAGCATGTGACTCGTGTGCTATTTGACTTGTGGATGTGCAGCATTTCCAGTAAAACAGCATCAAACATTGCCTTATACACAAGACATATATTGCCTCTGAGTAGTCTCTATGAAACAGAATAAAGTGACTGATTTCAGCCAATCCACATAGGAAAGATGCTGAAGACCTTGAATTTTCCTTGTTTGGAACCTTTGTGGTCTCTCCAATTACTGCAGCTGCTTAGAAAGGTACATACCAAAAGGAGAGTTGTACTCAATTATTGGTCTGATGAAGGAAGAGTAGAAGGAGGTTATATTTTCTTTTTTTCAGGAGGCTATGCCCTTACATATAAAATGAGCAATATAGAATTCCCTTCTTACCACTTTGGAGACATGGTGATCAAAGGTACGGTTGCTGTCAACCTGTGTGCCCAGGTCCATCACCACTGAGTGCATGCTTAGGGTAATGCTATTGATGTAGTAGTTAGCAGGAACATTGCACTTACTGAAAGGGATGATAATATATTTTTCTCATTGAGTTTAAGGCCATGACTTTGGCACCAATAATTTGTTTGCGTAAGACCTTCTTGTAGGATATTGACATAATTTGGTGATTCTATGACTGCTCCCAGTTTGCAGTCATCAGCAAACTTATTCAGCTACAGACCTTTAGTTTTTACTTGTACTTCAGAGAAATAGTTTCCGTACAGTAGAGGTCCCAGGACTGATCCATGTAACATACCACTGGTTATGGATCTGCTGTTGGAGGTGGATTCCTATCTATTTTGACTGTATGGTTTCTATCAGTGAGCCAGTTGGTGACTCACCTAATGCTATACAGGTTGATACCTAGCTGGGTCAGTTTGTCAATGATGCCTGAGTGGGTATAGTGACAAAAGCTTTGGCTCAGTCTAGGTAGACTGTATGCACAGATTTCCTCTCATCCAGGGCCTTGGTGACTGTCTCAAAGAAGTATACCAGGTTTAACAGGCATGATCCTCCTTTGACAAATCCAAACTGAGTAGGGTCAAGAGTTTGGAGATTACCTATATCTTTGTTGTAAGGTCCATGATGATTCACTCCATGGCCTTCCAGATAAGTCTAGTTTGGTCAATAGGTCTGTAGTTCTGAGGGTCAATGGAAGCACCAACTTTGTGCAAGGGGATAATGGTGGCTGTTTTCATTCAGCTGGGATGAAGCCGGGGCATAGACTATGGTTGAAAAGAGTACCCAAAGATGTTGCTAATTCTTTTTGCAGTACATGTAGGATGCAGCCAGGGATGTTATCATATTCTATAGATGCTGTGTTTTGGGGCTTGGAGAGGACATTTATGTCCTGCTCTTCAGAGATACACGGTAGGGGGCAGGTGTTACAGATGTCATGAGGTACATGTGGTGTGGACAGGGAGTGAAGTTTTAACAGAACCTGTCAGCTAACAGGTTAGCTATGTCCACAGACTCAGTATATGTGGTATTGTCAACTACCAGTTCAGTGCAAATCCGAGCCTTTCCTTTTAGGTTATGGATGTAACTAAAGAATGCCTTATGATTGTCCTTAGTTCAGGAAGCTAATTTGGATTCGTAATTTGCTTTGGAGGACTTCACAAGAAGTCTTATTTGGCTGTTGAAGCTGAGGAGGAAGTGTTTTCAGCTTAGGGTCCACTCCCTCTTACTCTTAGCAATTTCTTCCTCTTATTGTAAAGGCTGTTAATGGCAGCTGTCCACCATGCAGGTTTGCTCTTCATTGAAGACCTTGTTTTGATCTTATCTGGTACAGCCAAGTCAATGCAGTTATATAAGTATTTGCATCAAGCATTGGTGTAGAACTCAGCCTAGTTGCCAGTTCCATCTGAGGACAGAGGTGCAGTAAAGATTTTTATACCATCCCTTAAGAGGCTATAATCTGCTTTGGAGAAGTTTTTTTTAGTCTAGTTGCTGCTGGGCGGGGGGTCTAATGAGACTGATTTGTGGTTAGATCTCACCAGGGAAGAACTCACAGTGGGGGGTGCTACAGTGGGTCCCCCATATTGGTAATCACCAGATCCAGGATGTTGGTGCCCCTTGTGTTGGTATCAACCAGCTGGTCCAGGACACTGGAGTTAATAAAGTCGAGGAACCTTTTGATAAGTGAGTTTGTGTATGAGTAATTTACCCAGACAATGGATGGGTAGTTAAAGTCAGCCAAAACCATGGTGTTCGGATGTATCTTGATAGACTCAAGTAAATGCAAATAGGCAGAGTGGGTGCCCTGATTCATGGAGGGGGTCCTGTAGCTGGCAATGACTTCAACATGTCCTACCAACTGTTAATTGCACCTGAAGTATTTCCAGGGAGTCATGCTGTCTAAGCAATCTGGAGGTGTATTAATCTTTAATAAATGTTGATACACTGCCTCCTATAGTTTTTATGCCTACAGTTTGTAGTCTGAATGTGTAGAAGGAGGTGTAACCCAGTATGGCTGGGGTGTTCTCCATAGCCTTGAACCAGGTCTACGTGACTGCACAAATGTCTGAGTCTTCCAAGGTGAGGGCTGCTTCCAGTGAGCACAGTTTCATGCTAAGACTCCTAGCATTTAGCAGTATAACCTTGAGGTCCTTTTTGATGAAATTTTTACATTGGGAGTTTTGTTCTTGTGCCTAAAAAAGGCACTATGGGGGTGGCAAGAGCCTTTGACAGTAGCCAAAATCCCAGGGGTGACAGATGAAGACCATCTCTGGCAAAGCATCAAGGTCTATTGATCATGTCATTGCACGGTAACAGAAACTAAGCCAATTATTGAAGTCAATGGTTTTCTGTTTATATTGTGGTATCATCCTAGCTGAGGTTAATATGCTGCTCAAGGCTAGTGACATACCTGCCTGTGACACATGATCAGAGGGCTCAATCATGTCTGTCTTCAAGTAGTTCAGGGAGGTATGTGTCAAGTCATTCACACCAACATGTACTTTGACTGAATCATAATGGTACTTGTTGTTAAGAGACTTGAGTGTCTGCATTGTTTAACAAATCCTGGCACCAGAAATACAGCTGACTGTGACTTTTTATTTTGAGTTCCTTAGTGATTAGTGTTTACTTTTACTGTTATTTTTAGCTTTCTTTTGTTCATTCTATAGACTGGGCTACTGCATGTTATATTAGTCATTGCACAGTTTGTGATTCTGTTTCTGAACTCTCAAGAAAGTGTGTTTTAGTGACTCATTCTTACTTTGCATGCTCTGCTCTTTCATTTTTATGTCAAGAAGGAACTTTTAGTCTTTCGCAGCTCCTGCCATAGTTTTCCTTTTCACTTTGTAACTACACAGTGCCAGTCTGGTTTTGAGATTGACTTTTCTTTTGTCTTTTGCGTTCCAATATCATATCAATTTGTACTTCATTTTTCTGATTTATGATGTCTCTTGACTTAGCATTTTCAGGATTAGTTTTATATTTCACTATTCCAACTTGTACAGAAACTTCAGGGAGCCTTTTGGATTAGTTGCCCAATTCTTTCTTTGCTCTACTTTGCTACATCATTTGTTGGTCAACACCAGCCTAACAACTTTGTAGAACTCTTGCCATTTTATTTTTGTGACCAGAAACCATCTGTTTCTTCACAGTCATGAACTCTCTTTGCTTGAATGTGGTGCCTTCTGACAATCTTAATAGTTTTACACTCTCATTACATGTTCTGACTTTGTTTTGCAAAGCTGTACAGCATTTATAGAGCACCTCATTGCCTTTGTCTTCTTCTTGGTTAACCCTTTGTTGCACTTGTATGTTTCCTGTAACAAGTTCAACTGACTTTTTTCCAAGTTCTTTTTTTAAGAACACTCTCCAGTTTGAAACCCTAGTTTTATGCAAAACGTCATCTCTTTTGCCTCTCACAGAACCACAGCCAGAAACATTAATTAGTTCATCTCCCTCTCATTCTCAACATTCTCAGTCAGTTTACAAAGTTTTCTTTTAATTCCCTTCCTTATGCAAGCTTTGACTTTCAGAATTAGCACTTTCCCCAGAAATGAACTTTATTTCTCTGTAAATGGATTTTCTTTTAAAAACTGCACTTGCATTAAATTTAGTTGCAGAAAATGCAAAATTTTAACACAACACTTGCATTTACACACACTTTTTTTTATTTCAGTTTTTTTAGTTTAACACCACAAAATAATTTCCTTTTCTATGCTACTCTTGTAGCCCTACAAAGATTATCTTGTATTGCTGGAGCAAACCTTTGTACAGGTAGAGGTCAAATATTCTTGTAGGTGTACCTGTACTTTAATATTAACAATTCACTACTCAGGAAGGTCTGCTTTTTATTCTGACGTTTCATATACTTTATCACAAATTTCTGACTAGTGTTCAGACAATATTAATCACGGTAGCATATATATATATATATATATATATATATATATATATATATATATATATATATATATATATCTATGGTTTACTATCATAATTGTGAAAGTCCTCAGTATGAAAATGTAAAGTTTAAAAGTCATATATGCGAAAATAACATTTTCGACCATTAATAAGAACGAAACCCAAGCAAAACTTGTACATTTGAATTTGATCACATAACCTTAATTCTAACATAAGCATAGCATTGCCTCGAGGAGGTGAAGTCATTAACGTTATTGACAATTATGTAAACAGCGACAGCAGGGCTGAAATGTAGTAGTTCGTGAGTGCGGCTGATGATTTTGTGGATAATATTGTCAAGTGATTGTATTGGTAAGTAGGGATACGAACGTAATGCTGTGATAACAGCATGTGTCGAAACGTATATTATACCATGACCCCCCCAAAACGTGCACGCTGATTGGCCAGCATGCACATTGTAAATCGAGTTATACTAATGGAAAAAGGTCCGGTAGCCCGGACTTTTTTCCATTAGTATAACTCTACTTTTAAAACACTGTCTCGCTATGTTAAATGGGTTTAACATAGCGAGACAGCTTTAAAATAAGCAACGGAGATCTCCGTTGCTTATTTTAAAGCTGTCTCGCTATGCTAAACCCATTTAACATAGCGAGACAGGTTTTAAAAAAAAAGCAACGGAGAAAGCAAGATCTCCGTTGCTTTTTTTACTGTTTTGCTATGTTAAATGGGTTTAACATAGCGAGACAGTTTTAAAATAAGCAACAGACATCTCCGTTGCTTATTTTAAAACTGTCTTGCTATGTTAAACCCATTTAACATAGCGAAAACAGTAAAAAAAAAAGCAACGGAGATCTTGCTTTCTCCGTTGCTTTTGCCCACAGATCTGATGTACTGCGCAGGCGCACAGTACATCAGAACTGCCGCGGATGCCAGACATCTGAGGAAGGGCAGTAAACAGGCATTATACTATGCCATTATTTAAGAAAAGTAATAGTTTCTTTTCTTAAATAATGTCATGGTATAATAGCAATAACCCACTTCTGGGTGTGGGTAATGATGTATTTACCCACGGTTGGCTTTGTTTGGTCCCGAGGACTGTGGGTAAATCCAGCATTACCCACACCCAGGCGTGGGTTATTGCTATATGGAACAGTGATTAAACTCTGCAAGTAAGCATAGTAAATGCCCTATTGTGCACCAGTCATGGTTTTGAACATGTAGGGATAATGTTTATTGTGCACAATAACTGTATAGACGTATGTTGTTATCTAACATCTGTAAGTCGCATTTCATTGGTACATCCATCAAAACATTGTTATTGTGAAAGTTTTTAGCCTGTCTGCAGCAGTGACTCGAGTGTACTGTTACTTACGTCTGCGAATAGTATAGTGCAGTTTAAGTTATAGTTAGAGCTCAGTTCACAGAAGTTGGTCGAAGCAAGTCAGCTCACAAGACATGCTTATAGTGTAAGTAACATTAAGCTGTACTGAACAGTCATATGAATGCATGATTCACCAGCTATCCAGGTGTATGACGGTGTGTTTAAGGTGCCTGTGAATGCAGCAAACGTACTGTTAAATATCCATTACGTTATGGAACAGTTTGTAGTGCGAGTAGATGTGTTGTACTACTCTGTGTACCCTTACTGTAAAAATAAGCCCGTTAAATGTCATTTAGTTGGAATATTAACATCCGTTATCATTACTGGAAAGTGTGTGCTACTGTGTCACTGTAGATCCGTTACTGGCACACATTGCTGATAACTACATTATATTGCAGGTTGTGAGCTTACAGCATGTCACAGCAGAATGCAGTTACAGACTGTCCTGGTGCAGTTGGTGCAATTTATCAGGCAGTACTGTCCCAAAAGGGTCAGAAAATCCTTAGTATTGATGGCTACCAGTACTACCTGGAGAAATGTACAGACAGTAGGAGGTACTGGTGCTGTACAAGGAAGAACAGTGACAGATGTAAGGGTCAGTGTATTACAGAGGAGTGTCTAGAGGGTGAGAAGTTGTTGAAAAGTAATGCACATTTTCATGGGCCAGACATAGTGCAGCATGAAGAGAGGAAGGTATGGCTGGCAATTAAGAGAAGAGCAGAGCAGACTCTGGAAGATCCTTGTAGGATAGACAGTGAGGTTTTGGAAGGCACATCTACTGAGTTTGTTAATAGTCTGCCTAATACCGATGCTCTGAAGCAGACTGTACATAGGCTATGCCATAAGAACAGGATGTCCATCATGTGTAGCCTTGAGTCACTCAGTCAGCTTATGGCTGATATGTTACCAATAAAGAATGGCTCGTTCATTGTGCATCATACACATATAGGCAGTAATGTGGTGAATATAGTGATACTGACAACTGAGGGGAATCTGAGAATGCTTTGTGCTTCTGAATTCATACTGGTAGATGGGACCTTTTCCATTAGCATTAGGGAGTGCAGACAAGTGTATACCATCCATTGCAGTATGTCAGGAACTGCAGAGGGCAAGGTTATCGCTGTGGTGTATGGCATTTTGCCTTCAAAGACTGAGGAATATTATGATCAGTTCTAGAAGGCTGTAATACAGATGTGTACTGATTTCCAACTGCTGTTACAGCCAAATATGATTTTAAGTGATTTTGAGAAGGGAACGGTGAACTGCATAGCTAGGAATTTACCAGACAGTACACCTAAAGGCTGATGGTTCCATCTCTGCCAACTGCTATGGCGCCAAATACAGAAGATGAGGTTGGCCTCCTTGTTTGCGAATGATACACAGTTTGCATTACTGTGTAAGCAGATGCCAGCATTGGCATTTGTATCACCAGACACAGTCCTGCCCACATTAGAGGAGATTGCAGCTGACATGCCTGAGGCTGGAAAACCTCCTTGTGACTTCTTCTGTAATAATTACATTATGGGTCATCCAAGATGCTATGGCATACAGAGTGCTACTTGTGAAAGACTACGCCCATTGTTTGATGTGCATTTTTGCAACCATTGGGATGCATGCTTACAGGGCTATCCTAGAAGCCAGAACACAGCGGAGGGATGGCATTGACGCCTGCATAGCCTGCTAGGCAAGAAACAACTCTATATCATGGATGTACTACATACTATCAGATTAGAGCAGAATCATTTGGAAGACCTGAAGAGTCATCTGCTGTCATGTGCCCCATTATCAACTAAACGCAGATGGCTACATGACAAGGAATTCCAGTTCATGAGACTATTGGAACATAGGGATGAGATGACATCATGTGGACTGGTCAGACTAGTTGCTTTGCATTGCTCTTTCTAACATGCACACATGGGGACTATGTGTAATTACAGGAACGCTTCAAATATACATACAGTTACTAGCAGCCGTACCTCTCATTTGTGCAAATGACACAGGACACATTATCTACTTATTCTGGTGATTTCTACAGGGATTCATAGCACGGGAGAAGTAGTTCACTTTCACAGCTGCTTTCAGAGTTGTACTAACATTTAAATTGCTGTTAGTAAGGAAATGTCATGGATATGTTTGAATATATCACAGGGTTCGGTATTATGCACTGAGGAATCGCAAAAATAAAAAAAAAAACTTTGGAGATGGAAAATTCGATATTCAGAGGTTAAATGTCGAATTTTCGAATACTGAATGCATTTTGACAATATGACCATTTCCTCCATGTCATTTTCGACTATTTAATTAGATAAAGTGTTAGCTTTACGTTATGAATTTCGATTTTTTTGATAGTAAACCTATATATATATATATATATATATATATATATATATATATATATATATATGTGGGCCCACTATGTAATCCCAGAATACTGAAATCCCGAATTTCAGTATTTAAAAATTACATAGCCGAAAACACATAATACCAAAACCTGCAGAAGTGCAAAATTCAAAATCCCGAAGCTCGTAGATGATGAATTAGCAGTTCTGGTGATGCAGTGTGTGAATGGATGGGTGGAAGTTTAGTAAGTATGTATGTGTAAGTGTGTTGGTTATGGGCTTTAGTGTGTGTCAGTGTGTGTTGTGACCGTGATGTGTGTGTGTGAGGGACTGTAAAATGTGTGGGTGTGAGTTTCCTTTGTATGCCTGTTTGTGCGATCTCAGAATTAGAATATTTAAGTAGGGGGGGTGGGGATGCAGACCCCCACATGGGGTGTGTGGGGAGGCTTGCCCTCCCCTGCTTATCTGTAGTGTAGGACTATATATATTTGATTCTGGGGGGAAGTTGTGTGTATGTGTATGTGTGTGCTGAATGTGTAGTGTACATTCGAGATTTTAAATTTTGCAGTTATGGGGTTTCGGAACTTAGTATTTTTGTAGTATTTTCGACTATATAATTTTGAAACACTGAAATTCGGGATTTCAGTATTTTGGGATTACATAGTGGACCCATATAGATATATCTATATATATATACATATATATATATATATATATATATATATATATATACATATATATATATATATATATATATATATATATATATATATATATATATATATATAGTTATTTTACTCTGAGGAGATATTGAGTAGATTTCCTTTAACCTGGTGAATGCAGAGTAGAATTGCTGTTTTAACTTGCTGACTACCTCATAAATTTCTTATTTTATTGACATACATGTTTAACTACCACTACTTCATTTTATTAAGGAATTCAGACATATAAAGCCAGAGACTAGGCAACATTGTGTGCTAAACAAAACAGTAGCTAGACTACTGTAGCCAGTATCACATTACTAGTAGTTCAAGTGCTTTTTGTTATTTATACATCTTATTCTTTTTTTTTTTTTTTTTTACAAGAAACATCTGTATTGCCCTCTATACCTCTAATGTCAGTAAAATCCAAAAAATAAAATAGTAATATCTATTACAAAAGTTTTAATTTGGGAATAAAAACAATATAACACATCAAACATCTTCTCACCTAGTGTCCTGACTGGATTAATGCATATATAACAAATAAACTCACTTATGGAAAAGAAAGAAGACAATTTCATAGGATAATATTTGGCATTGCTATGTATGGAATAAGCAGTGTAGCAGTTTTTAGCAAACTTTTCTCAGCACCCCCCCCCCAAGCTTCATAAGTTTTATAATATACTTTTTCATAACTGCCTGCTTTTTATGCTAAAGCTTTGCCTAAATTAGAGTAATTGTCTATGACCAAAAAAATCAGTCATGGCATACTAATCGTCTAATAAAAATAAAAATATAAGCATCAGGGATGTCTTATACTCTGTGCTTATATTTAAGTCAGCGAGTGAAAGTGAGCAACCTTTAAAGAAAACTGCTATAACATATCTTTCACAAGCTTAGCCACACGTATAAGCAAGTTAGTATAAATTTCATGAACATACCTAGGAGATCAGTATTCCTGCAAGTAAAACTGAATATAAGTCAAATGCTGACTAATTTGATAACTCGTGTATATACCTGTGAAAGACGGGTATCAGATAAATAAGCAAGTAATGTCAGTCTAGTTCAATACTAGATAACATTGCTGGCATCTTTGCAAAATATAAAAACAAATTACAAATCCCAAATTGAATCTATCAAGATGTTTGTAGTAACAGCCTACCCATAATATCTCATTGGAAGATAATATCCATCATATGATTGGATGTCATTATCCATTTGTCTTAATGCCATTTTTAAACACAGTTTTGAATGTATAACTTGACAATAAAAAAATAAAAACTTCCATGCAATGATATGCAGTAGGGATAGTCTTCATTAAACATTTTTTATGTGAGTGTGTTTAAGTGATGGATTATACCACTCTGTACTTAAATGTTGAATTGCAGCAGAAATAGAAAAAAACATGTTCTCTTAAATGCCTGCCCCTTCAAACATTTTCTTACTTCTGCTTTAAAGAACCAAACAAGGGAGCTGTAGCTGACCAAACAAGTAAATCCAGACAATAAAAATGTCTGCTCAAGTGGACAGCTTCAAACACTTTAATGTTAAATGTTGAAAAAAAACACATAAAAACATAAAAATCAAAAGTAAAACAGGAGAGATGAGCGCTTTCGCATCACCAAAGGATGCTTCATCAGATCTAAAGACTGTAACACAATAGCTCTATTTAATCAACTCAAAATTAGTGCCGGATATCATGTGACCTCAGTTCAGGTTTCAGAGGAACATTTTCATTTAACCCTTTACCAGCATTTGCATGTAGTAAAATAATCCATTTGGTTTCCATTTTTCAGTACTTGTTCTCACATCATCACCCCTAATATTAGGCATAAAAACGTCAAGCACCAAAAGTTAAAAACATGATTAGAGCCTTCATTTTTCATGTTTACCAAGTGCATTTCTATCATCACATCTATTCATATTGTAAACATGTTCTCCAAACCTATCTCTAAAATTACGATTCGTCTTTCCAACATAGTAACATTTACATACAATGCACTCAGCAAAATAAACATTCTGTGTATTACAGTCAGCATAAAAGTTACAGTAAAATCAGTGGCCAGTAACTGGATGTAAGAAGCAGTTACATTCAGTGATATACGAACAAACATTGCAACCACAACATCTGAAGGTCCCTTTCACTGTCAGATTTGACTCTGTTCTCATCCCAGTTGGATTTATAACATATTCTTTTAATTGATTTGTAGTTTTAAAACGTAAATTTAGGTTCACAGCCTACCACTTCTTTCAGCTTGGGGTCTGTCATAAGTATATTTCAGTGTTTCTTAATGGTGTTACAAACATTATATACATTTTTAGAATAGTTCAATGCCAGCCTTACAGTGTTGCCCCCTATTTTCCTAGGTGTCTGCACATTATTTGAGGCTTCACCAAAATATGGTTGTGCTCTATCATGTCTATGCATCAACACTTCATCCTGTATCTGATGCACCTTATATTTGCTATATCTTCTCTGGCAGAAGTCCTTAGCTAAAGTATCAAAGGAAGAATACATATCACTATCTTTATTGTGCAACCTCACATGTGACCTCTCATTGCATTTCTTTTCAGATTCTTAGGGTGCATACTTTGTGCATGCAGCAGATTGTTCTTCTTGCATGCCTTCTTATAAATGCTAGTATTAATCACACCATCATCCTTCCTAATATATACATCTAGGAAGTCCACGCCCACATAAGAAAAACTGTATGTGAATTTAAGAAAAGTAGTCGTTCCATGCAAATATTGCCCAAAGTTTTGCAGAGTTCCTAACTCACCCACCCAAATTAAAAAGACATCATCAACAAAATGGGAGTAGTGCATTAAAAAAGGGAGATAAACATTCTTCTCACTAAATACAAATTCAGACTCCCATTGGGCCATTACCATATTGGCATATGTGTTTGCACACATAGTGCCCATTGCTACATCCACCTTTTGAACAAAATAGCTATCATCAAACAGAAACACATTATTGGTCAGAATAATATCTAACAAATAACATATTAAATGTATACATTCATATGTATACAAAGAATTTTCATTCAGATGGCATCTAACCAATTCAATGCTTTCCTCATTCGAATTGGCCGTAAACAATGAAACCACATCCATTGTAACTACTAAATATTCATCAGCTTGATTCTGTACAGTCCAGTCAAACAAGCTTTTCAAAAAAATGGCCTGTATCATGAAATACCGTCTAAGGTTGTTCAATTACGGGATATAACTGTTTGTCAGCGTAGATAGACACGAGTTCAGTGACCCAACCTTTCCCCGATACTATAGTTCTCTTAGGGGGGGTTAATATATGTTTTGTGAACCTTAGGTAGTCTGTAAATCAGGGGCATTGTAGGATGATCAACATTAAAATACTCATAAAGCTGCTTATCATTCAACCCTTCTAATAGCAATTCATGTATGTATGAGTGGACATTCCTGACCACCCTATCAACTTCATTATGTTCACAAACAACATATGCATGAGCATCATCCAGCATTGCAGTCATGTCATTAACATAATCATGCATATCCATAACTACAATCCCTCCCGCATTGTCAGCCAGTCGTATATACAAATCTTGCCTTATAATTAAATCATTCAAAATTTCCCATTCAGCTTTTGTCATATTAAAGAACTTCCCTTTCATCGTGCATTCATTAAACGTATTGTATAGATCTTCTTCACATACCTTACTGAAAACTCTAGTATTGGTAATCTAATCAAGTTTTTAACTTAAACAACAAAATAAAGTCCAACAAACCAATCACCAAATAATTAGCGGCCAGGAACAGAGTCCAAATGCAATAAATTATTCAATTTAAACTTTAATACTGTGTAAAAATCGTTAAAAAAATAAAATAAACATAACAATAAAGATCAATCGCTTTTCTCTCCGTATTCGGAAACTTTATCAAGATCTTGATAAAGTCTCCGAATATGGAGACAAAAGTGCTTGATCTTTATTGTTATGTTTATTTTATTATTTTATTATTTTTTTAGTGATTTTTATACAGTATTAAAGTTTAAATTGAATAATGTATTGCATTTGGACTCTGTTCCTGGTCGCTGATTATTTGGTGACACGTTTTTAACTTTTCAACATTTAACATTAAAGTGTTTGAAGCCATCCGCTTGAGCAGACTTATTTTTATTTCCTGGATTTTCTCACTTCTGCTGACCCTGGTTTAAATGTAACAGGTAGGAGCACCATAAAAGACACACGTTCTAGCCATTAGTTTGTTTTTAAGTGATTCTTTTGTAAGTTAAGACCTCTATCTTTCTTTGAAAACCCCACATACTGACCATTAATCCTCATTTAAATCAACCTTCTACGTCAAAGGAATGCTTACCAAAACTGTTTCCCACACATGTTCTAGCACTTCTGTCTTCTTTAAAACTCTAACTGCCCAGGCTAACTGGTCCAACATTGTGATGTTTGAAGAATCACCTTTTCAGCTGACTAATTGTTCTACAGCTTCTCTACTAATTTACCAGGACAAGCATCAGGATTCTTCTTTATGCTTCTCACTGTATGTTACCAGAAGTTGTCACTACCTTATATAGTTTGACTTGAAGGTAAAATCCCAGATTAACAATTTACCATATCTTTTCACCTGATTGCACTGGGGGCTTTAGCTGTACATGGCTTTTCCCCTCCCATAATCCTGCCAACCCAGAAAACCTTTTAGCAAATCAGAAAACTCAGACTCGTGAATAGTTCTGGCTTAGCCCTTGACCTTCTCACTTGTCAAACTGATGTCAGCAACCTAAACAATATCTCCTTACCAAGTAGCCCTGTTGCCCTGTTGTTTTTTGCCTCCTACTAACTCTTTTCCACTCCCACCCATTTAACATTCTGACTACCCATGACTCCAAGATCTCTGTCACCCTTTGGACACATTCTTGGATCTACTCCTGCTGGATAGTCTGCAAAGATGTTTTCTGGAAGTGCCTATCTTCCTGTGATCCATGTTGATCCGACTGACTGGTGACTCCCCTCCTTTCACTCTGATACCTGTTCCTGACGCTAATGTCATAAACTCCCTTATTGTCTGTCTACTAACCTTCAGAGTTCCTGAAGCTTATTAATAGCTTGGCTTGTTTTCGGCCTCTGATATGAATGAAGCAGCTGATTCCCATCTACCTCTGTTTCTGGTTCTTGAACCTGTAAAACTGAAAATACAACAGTAAGCCAACTGCATTTACCACATCTGAAGATATTAATCTGTCAACATAATATTCAGCTATATAACTTTTTTGATCCTGCCTCTGAATTAGTCTAGACAAAACACAGATGCCCGTGGAACCCTCGCACGGCCAGACGAAAATGTTCCTTTTCATTTAGAAGGGGACAGAGTATTGGTTCTAAACTTAGCCATTACAAAAGAGTTGGTTTGGATCCTCCTACTTTCACCCAGCTGTCTATTTCAGGCAAACCTATTGTTGGATGCATGCCCTGTGGGCATTGCTCTTTTTGCATATGTGTTTCACGGACTTGTGAATTTAGCAGCAAAAATACTTCTGATGTTTTTGATATTAACTTTTGGGCCAATTGTAACACCGAGTGGGTCATCTATTTGGTGACCTGCAATTGTTCTGCTTTCTATGTCGGAGAGACTTCCAGAGCTTTCCGCCTTAGAATTTGTGAGCACTTGAGTGACATTAAAAATAAACGTACTAGCAATGCACTTTATAAACATTGTTTAAAACATGCTTCTGCTTCTTTCAAATTTGTTACTATTGATTGCATTAAGGGGAGATGCAAAGATAAACTGTTCTGGCAGGAACTACTTAGCTCCAAGGAAAGAAAATGGATAATGGATAATAAAACTTGGAGCTTTGTTTGCACCTGGCCTTAATGACCAATTGTAATAATTGTTAATGCTGTGTGGTGATTGGTTTTCATGCATGGTTTAACTATATATATGCATGTATTCTGATACTTTGACTTTTTATTTTCACTTTTGTATTTCACTGAAGAAGGCTCTTCGGAGCCGAAACCGGTTTGAATGATGGTTTTTACCACCATTGAGTTGTAGGGGGTTTCTTCTTCCCTACTTCAGTAAATGTTTTTTGGATGTGATTGCTGCCTACACTTGCTGGCGTTTGTTGCTTCTGAATTAGTCTCCCAGATCTGTTTCCTTCTGCTGAACATTTGTTTAGAATACTGACTATGGCTTAGCTTTCTGATGTAAGGCACAATTTATTGATTTTCTTCATATTGATAGCTGATTTATGGGTTATATCCAGCATAGGATATAACAACTAGTCAGCCTCCAAACTTGCAGGACACCTTCCATATGCCCAAACTGTTAGTCAACACAAGCTGAGATGACTAAAAAGACTGGTTTGGATGCAAAGCCATTCAGAGGTTCCTTGCTTCTAAACAGAGCCCTCCTCTGTGGGCTTTCAAGGATTGGCAGTCAGCTTACATTGTTGCACTGCTAGGCAGTTAAGTTCCCTTTGGGGAAAACCTTTCTACATTTTATTTTCAATATTTATGTTTAAATTTACTTTCCAGTTTCCGAAAGTATGTTTTAAGCTAGGAATGCATGCTTTTACTGACACTGAACTTTGCTGCATTTTTAAATGGGAGCACACTTTTGTGTTTGACAGTTTAAAAGTTGATTTAAACATTCTAAATTATTCAGTGGATAAACTGTGTTTACATTTCTTTTTTGGGCTAGTACAATATTTTGGAGTGCTTTTTACTGGAAAAAGTTACTTTTTATACTATTTTTGAATTTTTACCAGTTTTGCTGCTCAGTCTCCCTGAGAAACATGCATTATTTTTGGCTTGACCATGAAACAAACTACTGGCCCCATGGTGAGTCTTTCCTACAGCCACAGAAAGAAAAAGTTAACTAAATAGGCTTTGCTACCACAGTAAGATAGCAATTTGTCTCAGCTGTAGGTGAGTGATTCTGCTGTGGCCAAAGCTGGTTCCTCAAACCAGTCATCTTTTTCTCCAGATCCCTCTGATTTTGCCCATGCAGCCACTATGGACTGAGAGTTTGCCATATTCTCTGTGGCTGTTGGAGTCCCCACAGTGAGCAAGGGGGAGTCACTTCTGTTGGTATTGGGAGAAAGGGCAGCGAAGGTGCTCCTCCTTAGCCAGAATGTTGTGCTCATCACTGGGGAAGCTGTTGATGCCATTAAAAACCTGGTTTGTCATTAGTTTCCTCTTAAAAAGAAAAGGAAAACTAAACATATATCTTCTCCTGTAGTTTCACTGGAACGGAGTAGTCTTTAAGTCTGCCTCAGCGTTTTGTACAGGCTGTTTGCTCTTCTTTTCAGGTGGTTTCTGATAAGAGAAAAAGAGATTCCTTTTTTCCAAAAGCGATTCAAGAAACTGAATCTGGAGAGGAATGTGATGGGAGAAAATACTGTGAAATGTAATAACTGGAATTCCCAGAACCTGTCTCCATCCCCCTAGTGCTGCCGGCCTTGTAGGATGCATTTGTCACAGGCTCTGGTTTCCCAGGTAGCCAGCCTGCTGCACCAAAGAAAGCAGACAGAATGTATAAGGTTCCGCAATCATTCAAATTTCTATACATTCATCCCAAGCATGACCCAGCAGCCATAGCTTTAGTTAAATAAGTCAAAATGACTGTGTGAGGGACCTTGTTTGCCAGCTCTCCGCTCCATACTCTGGCAGTCCCTTATCCCTTCCAGAAAGTTGGAATTCCGTTTTCTCTCTTTGGCAACACCCTATTTCATACAAATGGCTTCTGAGACTGAATCCAGCTGGGTTACAGATGGCAGCGGCAAGAAATCCTTCTTTTCTTGTTAATTATTCCACATCCACCTCACCAAACCCCTCTGTTTCTTCCTGTCCTATAACACATACTTTTTCAGCAAGTAACAGAAACAGTTTCTCCTTCCCAAGTGGAAAGAGGTTTTTATTCAAGAAAATTTCTGATACCAAAGAAAGAAAATGCATGAAGGCCAGTTCTGGACCAGTTTTTCTTAAAAAAGTTTGTGATAATATTCAAGTTCAAAATGCTTTCACTACCCTACCTCTTTCCCCTTTTTCCTCATTTGAATATTTTTGGAACCTTAATTTTAAAACATGTTTATCATCACATTCATATCCATCCAGATGTTTCTTAAGGTTTTATGTGTTGGGAATCACTTTTTTGTCTTATCCTTTGGACTACCCACTGCTCCGAGAGTGGTCACAAAGTGTCCAGCTTCAATTATAGCACATTGCAGGGTGCAGGGTATCCTCATTTCTCCATATTTAGATTACTTACTTGTCTTTGCTGAGTCTTTTTCAAACTGTTAGGAATCTCTGACTTGGGTGAGAGATCTCCTGTGCAGGCTAGGATTCCAAGAGAACATTCAAAAGTTTTTTTATTTACTCCATGACACAGGATTGTGTTCCTGGGGTGTCGTCTAGACACCCCAGTATAAGCAGCATTTCTTCCACAGGAAAAAATAGATCTGTGTTTAGAGCTGTTACAGGAAATTTCCACTCAGACTTCAGTCACTGTGAGGGAATAGCGAACGATTCTGGGTGTCATGGCATCTATGATTCTCATATCAAGCAGGCGAGGTCAAATACAATTGTGTTTGCCATCATGTAAGCTTTAAAATGAAATCTTCTCATACCTTGTATGTAGTTTTGGAATTATTAATGCAAATATTAACAAGCAATATTTGAAATCTAGAGGTGTCAGTACGAGTTAACTGCAGAAACGCCTGGAGACGCACATAATAATAATAATAATGAATTACCCAGATCCATGCTGAATAAATGCTGGTCTCGCTTTATCTTGCAAATCTTCCTGTATCTTTCAGAGTAAAAGTCTGCATGCAGTGTAGTTTGGGTCAGAATGTTTTATTATGTAGATGACAGAATCAACTCTTACTGTCTCCAGTAACAGTGCTGATATACTGAAATAGTCTGTAGCTTCTGCACTCATTATACCGTCTATAAATTCTGTACTCTGAATGTTATTACGTTCGTAGCTTCTGCACTCATATTCTTTTCCTCCTGAATTACATAATTAAAATTCTGGAATGCTGGATGTTTGATCTGACTTCTTCGCTCAGTCTCGTTGGTCTGTACCAAACACCTGAGGACTGCACTGCAACGACTTTTTGCATATCAATCCAAATGAATTCACTGTGTCTGAAGTTTCTCCTAGTAATACCAAAACCCTGTAAATTTCTACACACCTCTTTAACCTTGGTTCCCAAACCTCGTACCATGTAAACAAGATCTTTTTGCACTCAAAGTACTGTACATTCTGTTAGCACATTTTATTCTTATCAGTATTCTTGACTGAAGATTATTTTCACTGATTGAAAGTGCATTCACTGAAACTGTATGCAAAATGTGAAGGCATGCTTTAATATGGAATTTCTAGACCTATGCAAAGAGAATACTATATTTTTGTCTAACAAATTGCATTTAAATAATACCTGATGTTACTAAGTGAATTGCATATGGGACAACAAAGACAGGCATGAGCACATAAATATAAAAGAGATGCTTGCCTGTATTGAGGCACTCAATTCAATGAATCACCTTTGGTCTCCAGGACCACTTCAAGTTGTTACGTACAGTACCACAGTGATGTGGTGCATAAACAAGCAAGGGGGAACCAGATCTTACCCCCTATGCAGATTAGACACACTAGCTTGAGCTATAGCTTTACAGTATGATCTCATTCTGCAGGCTTCCTACATTCCCTCAGAACAAAACTGTGTGGCAGACAAGCTGTGCATGACAATAGCAGACCCTCACAACTGTAAAATAGATTAAGGGGTCTTCCAAGTTTTGATACATCTGCACGGAGTTCCTCAAGGAGACCTTTTTGCCTCCTATTTTGAACAATCAGCTGGTAAAATTCTACTACCGGACTACATGCAAGAAGCCTTAGAAACTAGATGCCTTTCCTTTTATTTTATTTTTTTCCTTAGCCAGAAATGTTCCTGTATGCTTTGCCAGCCTTCTCACTGATATCCAGGGTACTTCTGAAGACTCATAAGGAGTCCTTCAGGATCATTGTGGGGTCTCCCTTATGGCCCAGACAACACTGGGCCTCCCTTCTTTTACAATTGGCTAGGGGCGATTTCCATTACCTTTCTTTTTTTCTCAAAAATTTTTATTTTTCAAATACATTCGAATGAATTCCATAGTTTTTATACATAACATCTTAAATAACTATGTACACTATTTACATTAGCCTGACACTATAACGGATCTTAATGTATACAGTTACTTTATAAGTATGTCCAATCCATTATCAGAGTGTCTGATCAATTATTGTATAGTATCAAAAAACTAGAAGACTTTTCCCCAAGGCTTATTGATAAATGGCTTTGGATAAATTCTTAATTCTTTAATTTTAATTTCCAATAATGTTGTGGTCTTCAGTAGGCTGTAGAAGTCTTCCAAAGTTGGTATTGTGTTTGCATTCCATTTTCTTGTTATACACTTCCTTGAAATTGCAAGTATAGTCCATACTCGATACATGTTTGACCTATTCAAATGAGGACCTTCATTCACATTTAATAATACAACTGCTTTAGTTAAATAAAATGATTCATTAAACAAAGCTTGTAGAAAGTTAGCAACACCATTCCAAAATGGCTTAATTTTAACACAATCAAAGAAAATGTGGTTCCAATCTGCATTGTGTACTTGCTCACATCAACATATTCCTTTTATGGAAGAACTAATTTTACTGATTCTCTCTGGGGTTAAGAATGCCCTGTGCAAGCATTTCCAAGTAAAACTTTCCAGTATTGTATAAAGGATGTATATTTTATTGTTAATAAGATATTTGTTTTAATATCTTCAGTTAACTGTATTGAGTGTCCTTTTGTTAGATATTTCCAATATGAGGTTTTGTTTTACAGTTTATCAATATTTTGTAAAATGTTGATATACTGTTTCTCATGTCAAAGCCATTATACATGATTTCATATATGTATTTTATAAATTTAGGTATTTCTTTAAATGAATAATTGATAGTTATTCTACTTAAATCTTGCGAATATGACAGAATACTCTGTAAAGTCAGCCAGGCCTGTTGTGGAATTTTGTATGTTGTTTTTATTACTTGCATATCTAAAACTTTTAGTTCTTTGATACATTGGAGCCAACAAACAAATCCTTTCTGTTCCCAGGAATTAATAATTTCTCTATATATTTTATGTGGAAAGTTCTTTGTAACTATAAATGGTGTTAAAAGATCAAACTAGATTTTTAAATCTATACTTGCATTAATAATTTTCCTAAATGTGTCAATGTAATAATTACTCATACGAGTTTTAGTGGCTAGTTATATTATATTGCATACTGATACATAATATGTGCCATGGCAATTTTTTTTTAATCTATTTGAAATTTTTTTTGTAAATCAAATTAATTTATTGATATTACAGTTAGTAATTATTTCCAATTTGCAGAGTAATTTGGACTTATCCAGTCTGAGATTGTTTTAGATATTGATGCTTTTATATATGTTTCTATATCAGGAAAGTTTAATTCTCCCTGTTTCCATGGTCTGATATGATGTATTAAAGCTATTCTGTTTTTTTTTTTGGGAAACCATAACAATTTTATTAGGCATGAATTTATTTCTTTAAGTATATTTATTTCTTGTAACAGCTGTATTGCCAAGGCTATATATAGGATCTTGGGCAGTAAAAACCATTTTTATTAACTGCAGTCTATCTTCAAATGTTAATATTATTTTGTTTCATTTTTCCACAGATATTTTAATTGTATTGATGATATTATTGTAGTTTTTTGAGACTAATTCATTATTATCCTTGCATAACTCAATTCCTAGATATTTTAAGGTAGATTCTTGTTTCCCTATGATATGATCCCTCTTAGTCAGTCTGCAGTTCTTATTTAAAAATAAAAATTTTGATTTTGATTTATTGAAATGGAGTCCTGAAGTCATGTGAAATTTGTCAATTAATATATCTAATTCTTCTAATGTCTCATTTGTATTAGATAATGTTAGTAATATGTCATCAGCAAATAATATTACTTTAGAATTGTATTGTTCATAAAGATCTATTCCTTTGATTTTTATATTGTTACGAATTGAATCTGCCAATATTTCAATAGCCAAAGCAAATAGAATCCGTGACATGGGACATCCTTGTTTAGTGCCTTTTGTTATATGTATAGATTTAGAGGTAAAAGAACCTAACTTGACATACATTAAATTATTTGTATATATATTCTTTAGGAGATGAACAAAAGATGCATGAAATTCAAATAGCATTAGGATTTTGAATAAATAGTCCCAATTTAGGGAATCAAAGGCTTTCTCTATATCTAAGCCAGTTATGTGTGTTTATTTATTTTCTTTATTAACATAATCTATAAGAGAAATTATCCTTTTAATATTGTCATGTGTGTGTGTCTATGATATATAAATCCAGTTTGATCATTATTTATTTTGGATAGTGGTATTTTCATTCTGTTATTTAATATTGTCATGAATATCTTATAGTCATTATTTAATAATGATATAGGTCTATATGAGGTACAGAGGTTTGGGGATTTGTTTTCCTTTAGGATTGGTGTGAGTAAGGAATATCTCTAAGAGGGTGGTATTAAAGCTTGTGACTGAATTTCTAATAGAGTTTTATGAAAGAGGGATAGTAGTTTTGAAGGAAATAGTTTATATATTTCCATAATTATGCCATCTATACCTGGAGCTTTATTATTTTTACCATCTTTTATTATATCTGTAATTTCTTTGTAGGATATGGGTGCTTGCAGATCGAGTTTTAATTTTTCTGGTATTTTTTTATATTAGAACAGTTTTCATCTAGATTTAATTGATTGATATGTATATTTTCTTTTTGGAAATGTTCCATATGGTGATTTCTATAGGCATCAAGAATGTCACCTATATCCAAGACATTTTCCCTTTTTTTTTCATGGAAGATTTATTTATTTATTTATTTATTGACATTTGTTGACCGGGTTAGTCCAACTGGGATTTTGTCCCATTTTCAGTGGAGACCCGAGGAGAAAAGCTCCAGATAGTACAATAAAAAAAAAACACTACAGTAGTATACAGGTATAGCAAACAATAGAAATAAAACTAGTCATTTCAGTAGTAAGACACAAACAAAACAATACAGTAGTAAATAATAAACAAAATTAACAATAGTTAAATGACAGCACAAGGTTTTTTTTTTTTTTTGCTATGTAACTGTACTGGTGAGGATAGAGTTCAGAAGTATGACAAGAATTGATGGAGTGATTCCAATGTAAAGAAGCTAAATCTTTGTTGTTTTCCCATCAAGATCACAAATTTGGTACCCAAACTAGAACAAAGCACAAATTATCTAATACAAATGAGACATTAGAAGAATTAGAAGAAGATACTTTTAATGTTATTAGCTTTTGATTGTATTTTGAGTCTTGTGGATAAATTATGTAGCTATTTGGGAGAAGTGGCCAAGGTATTATTTTTTCTAAAGCTAAACTAGTTTTATGTGTTAGAATTTCACTGTATTTATTGTTTAATGCTTATACTCTCTTTTTCATCTCCAAATGATTTTGATTTTTTTCAGCTTTTACTGACAAAAGTTTGGTTTGTAGATGTAATAAATCAGAATTCCATTCTCTGATTTTTTTTATACCAAGTTAGGGTTTTACCATATATGTAAGCTTTTAATGAGTCCCATATCATTATTTTATCTCTGTGGTGTAATTAATATCTAAGAAGAACTGTAATTCAGATAATAACCAGAGTCTGAATTCTTTAATTTTAGTTATATATGGTGGAATTCTGGAGTTAAAGATTAATGGTTTCTACCCATTTAGATGTTTTAGTAGCAATGAATTGTGGTCTGAAAAAGGGCAGGGAGTGAATGAGAAATTAATGATTTTAGAGTGTAAGTCATGGGCAGCAAATATTTTATCTATTCTAGTTTGGGTACCAAATTTGTGATCTTGATGGGAAAACAACAAAGATTTATCTTCTTTAAATCTGAAAGTATCTACAAGATGAGATGATTCTACCCACTTGTTTAAAGCTTTTGATACAGCAGATATATGCAGCGGTCTTTTATTTGTAGTTTCAGAAATATCAAATATACAGTTAAAATCTCCTCTTAATATTAAGTTGCCTTTATAATTATTGGAAATGAAATCCAAGTGTTTTTAACAGTTCCTGTTCCAGTGTCTGGGAACCAGTATAGGTTGGCTAGGGTCCATATTCTGTTATTATATTTAACTTTTACTAATACCTTCTTTATTTTCATACTTGTAAATGATTTCTGGGTTAATCACATTTGTTTTCCATACAATTGTTGTTCCTTTTGTTTTTGTCTTATAAGTGGATTGCGCCAATATCATATATTCCTTAGGATTCCATTTGTAATTGTCATTTGTTTTGAAATGAGTTTCTTGAAGGAAGACAATTTGTGCTTTGTTCCGTTGTAAATATTTCAGTAGATTTGATCTCTTGCTAGGACTGTTTAAGCCATTGGTATTTAAAGATAATAAAATTAAATCCATCTTAGGTTATTTAGACTATGTATTTTTTGTTTTATTGTGACTATTAAACATTTTCCTTCGATAACTATAAAGTATATGTTTGAGCTTTTAAAGGAAATTATCAGTTTTATACTTTGAGTGTTTACCAATAAAGTAATATTTTGGTCAGGCATACTAAAAATCTTTTTGTGAAATGAATTTAAATTGCTAAATGTTAACAAAACTAAGATCCGCACTAGCCATGGAATGAAAATCATTCCTAATCTGATGAATATACCTAAATCCATCAGATTATCACTCATACCTTAACAATCCAGAACATCTGAGCTCCATAAATTGAATTATCAATGGGGAATATTTGTAATAGGAATAAGCAATATTTATGTTATTTTGAACATATATAGTACTATTGTAGATTAGACAGAATTCTAATACAATATAAGTGTCTACTTATTGTATAAGCAGTTAATATTTACATGAAAAATAGATGGCAAGCAATTCAATCATAGTAAAGTAGGATGTATCATATATAAGACCTCAGTAAAAGATTATAGCACACAGTTATTTAACTTATTCACCCTTAATGATGAAGTCTTTCAAAACATGTTACTTAATATAAATAGATGGTAATAATATTTATACCTAATGTTTATAATACAATGTATTTTATTGGATATATCAGAAGTTATATTTCATTGTTTGCCAGCATTTAAGTAATCACTTCGTTTGTTGCTCACTTAGTTAAAGCATCAAGTTTGTTTTATGTGAACATTGATGAAAGTTAGTGCATTTTAATTATCAGTGCATCCCTCTTCCTCCCATTTCCTACACATAAAGCTTTTCATATCTGTCATTTCTTATTATGAAATGAGTGAAATTATAGGTTAAAAACAACAAATTCACTTATTGTGATTAATGATTACACGTTCTCTTTCCATATTCATAAATTGCCATTTTATGGCATATACTGAAAGTTTTTAGATTTAAATGGCAACATTCTATTTTGTATAATCAGCAATGTTTTAACTAATTATTGTCAGTTTAATACTATTTGTTCAGAATGTGATTGCTACTTTCTGTGACATTCCTAGTTCAAGCTTCTATTGTTTCCTTTGAACAACTTTGCCAGCTTGATGTCATATATAAAACATTAGTTACCTTGTTAACCACTTAAGTATTATGTATGGTCAGTATGGGTTATAAAGTTTACAATTCAAGTTAAAGCAATTACATAACTTGTTATGCACATTTACTTATATAAGAAAATCATCATGCTTCCCCTTGATGTTCAATGTAGTGTATGTCATTTATGACAAGTTAAGACAGTAGTGTTATTATACACAAGCCCATGCTATTAAATCCTGTCTTTAATATCTAAATTCAGCAGACTGCTTCATCTTATATGATGATTATATATTTTATGTCTAGATTTACTAAAATCATACATTACATAACTATTGTGTTTTTTTTGGCTGTTGCTTAGTTATTTGAGAGATCACAAGCTGTAATGTGTACTCTTATCATTAGCTCCTTTCAAGCATGTTTATACAGTCCATAGACTTTAAATCATGAGAACTTCTAGTTTCTTATTTGTTATAAGTATATTTCCATCCTTACATACACACATATCAGTACTTCAAGCATGGGCAACAGTGCCCATCCAGTTTTTCCAGAATACCATTCACTAGTTCATGTGGTGTGTTTTCAGGCTGTTCTTAAAATATCCAAACCAGTATTTGTCCTGTTCCATTTTACCAGCCTGTCCCATGCAGTGCCATTCTGCCAGTGAACCACTCAACACACCTTTGATTCCCACAAATATTTCCACAAAGGAAATCTGATGACTCTCTAGCAATTCCCGGCAACCCCAAACACCCCTAGAATCAGCTATCCGCATATGCCCAACATGTCCGAGCAAGCTCACCTCCCAGACCATTGGAAAGGGTACTGCACAAGACCAAGTGCTCTTAGTCTTTCACAGTAACTCAAACTTCCACTCTTATGTAAGTCCTTAATGTGTTTGGACCAAATGGAACTGACTTCCACCTTCTATAAGAAACACAGGCAGCACCACCACCTTCAAACAAATACTGAAAAATCAACTCACCTCTTCCTATCTATGTTCCTGCTCTGTAACCTAACCTCTTCACTCTCCTTATATGATTACTAAAATCCTATGTCTTTTGCTACTAGTGACTGATGATGCTTTCTCCATATTTATTTTTATCTTCACTTGTTGATACTGGTACAATAAAAATGATTAATATATCTCTGTTTATACCACTCTGATTAAATTCATTGAATTCTGCTTTTATGTATATATTCTGTATATGTTACTATATTTACTATCTGTAACACTGTTTCTACTTCTGTACTAATTAATGTTTATATTTTTTCTGTATCTCATTGGAGCTTTTCTCCCCAGGCCTCCACTGAAAGTGGGCTCTTTTAGGCCAGGTGGACATTCCCGTTAAACAAATGCAATAAAATAAGTAAAATAAATAAATAAATATAAAATTGCACTTATTTTTTTTTTTATTAAAAATCAACTTAATGAGCTAAACAAAGTGTTGGGAGACCATCAATATGTGTACATGTGGTTTAAAACAGACCTTTTATTATATATATTTTTTTAAAACCAAAAACTTCATTGCCGAGAATCATCTCGGAGGTTCCTCATAGTCATTAAGCATTATTGTCACAATGTTTCCATTACCATAGCGACCTAGGAGCATCTGTTTCTGTTAGTGTGTCTGTGTACTGCATACCAGAAGCTCGTGATGCACCTGAAACAAAGCTTCATTTCACTGCAACTTCAAGCCTAAATTCCCTCCCATTCAGTGAGGCAGCAGCCAGGAAAAGAACGGAGAGCACACAGATAAAAAAAAAAAACTCCCAACAAGCCGCCATAACAAGAGATAGCACATTTTTCCAGCCTTACCACCTCTTACTCAGCAGATGTATAAACAAACTATTCTGTGCCAAAATATCCCAAATCACAGTTTTATCCACCCCCTTCCCCTGGATCCAGGCTAAAACACCAAATGTCTCTTCCTAATACACAAGCATCAGTAAACCTCGATCACAAGCCGCAAATCACAGCTTCCTGGAGATGAAAACGGCAACATACAAAAGCTTTCAGACACAGCTGCATCCACACACACCATGTCAGGCTTAATCAAACAGCACTCGAAGCTATAATCCCTGCCATAACTGATATTAACTATGTTTAGACAGAATAATAATGACATTTGTACTAGCTGCCAGACACAGCTGCATACACGCACACCATATCAGGATTGATCAAACAACACTCGTAGCTGTGATACCTGCCAAAATTGATATTAACTATATTTAGACAGAATGATGACATCTGTACTAAGAGCTGGCTACTATTATTTAACCAGGATATACATGACATTTCTAAATTATACTGAAGAAGGCATTAGTCTCCATGACAGCATTTATTTTCAAAACTCTACTGTTACTGCTGTTATATATGATTTTAATTTGTTACATTTGAGTCTGAACTATGATGAATGGTACCTTGTTGAATTAGTTAATTAATTACTTAAATTATTATAAGTAAAATCAATGAAAAATGAACAACATAAGTATTTATTGAGTTCAAGTAGGGGAATAGAAACTTCTATGTTTATATTATATGTTTCTTTGTTTGGCTTATATATAATGTAAATAGTAACCCATCTTGACCTACCTTTGTTTGTGAAGAATTACTGGACTCTTTGAACATTCTGAATAAATCATTACTGTTTCTCAGTTGCTTAAGACTCCCTCCTTTTTTTAAATAAAAACAGATGACAAGTGATGTACCATATCAGTTGATACTTTGAGAGATGTAGTTGTAAGAGTTATTTTTTGGGACAGCTATCCTGGAATCAGTTTTTTGTTTCTTCTTTCTAGCATCAGTCCATTAATTTGTTTATTTTATTCTTTTAAGAGTAGGGGCCATCCATTCCATTTCTTCTGGGATAGACACTATGTTGTTGTTTTTGATGACTATAGTAGCTTCTTCTAAGTCATTAAAGGTTCTCATCTCATTGGCAAAAAAGTGTTTTTATCTTGGATGGAAAGGCCAGCTGTGCTTTAATGTTGTTTTGTTTCAACAGTTTTATTATTGCCCAGACTTTATTTTCCTTTGTTTTAGTATTCTGGAAGAACAATCATTGTAAAACCTTATCAGGCTTTGATTGTATTTTAAGGGTGATTTTCTCCAAGCAGATTTTAATATTAGTTCCTTCTCCAGAAATGAAAGACATTTTATAACTATTGATCTAGGCGGAGTCTTTTTTGAGTTAGAAGCAAGTTTCCTCAGTCCTCTGTGCGCCCTTTCAATTCTAAATGAAAGTCCCTCTTTTAAGTCTAAAATTCAGGAATCCAGGTTGTTAAGAATGAAATAATGTTTTCACCTTCAGTGTTTTCAGGCAGTCCAAAGATCCTTATGTTTTGTTAAGCAGCCATGTATTCTGTTTAAGCAGAAATTATTTTTGGAATTCTTCCTCTTTGAGTATCCCTTCAATGTCATTTAGAGAAGTCTCTATATTTGTTATTTTTGTATGGTGTTGCTGTAATAGTTCCTTAAGAGTATCAATCTGTTTTTGAGAATTTAATTTGAGGTTTTCTAAGTCATTTTTAAAGTCATCCATCTTCAAAGATAGTTCCTGTAAGGTAGATGTCATCAGTTGCAGTTCTTTTTTTCAAAGCAGCATCTGGATGAGAATTCCTTGAGTTCATATTCAGTGACTCAATATATCTCCAAGTTACTTGACAGGAAAATGTTTGTATATCTCACCAGAATTGTTATTTATGTAGTTTAGTAGTTTTTCTATAGATTTCTGATGTTTTAAACTTGAAAATAATAAAATGTTCCTATATTATTATTTTACTTCATGGAGCTCTCAAAATTCACTGCTCTCGGTTGGCCATCTAGGCTCTGCCCCTTTCCATCACCTTTCTAATAGACTGGATCTACTCACACAAGAACAGGGGTGTTTGATACATTCCAAACTCTAAACAATTTCAGCTGTCTGACTGGATGATAGGGTCTTAATACCTTTTACTGAGGATATGCAGCAGGTAATAATGGAAGCAAGATAGCCTTCTTCTTCTTCTTCTTCGTCTTTTGGCTTTTTCCCGGTTAGGAGTCACCACAGCGGATCACCTGTCCGCTCATGATTGGCAGTGGAGTTTTACAGTGTCGAGTTGCCAGCCCGGCGCCCAACCTTCCACAGAAGGCACACACTCACACCTAGGGCCGACTTAGAGTGCTACTTGAAAATCATATATACGTAAATGGAAAAACATTTCTAGTTGGTGCCAATAACATTACTAGCACCCATTCTGGGTAAGGGTTTCTGTGGTTTTACAATATTTGTATGAGTTACTTTCTTGTGGCCTGACTTACTCCTCCATCAAGGTTCATTTGTTGGCCATTTCAGCATGTCTGCCCATGGATACTCCTCTTTCAAGGCATTCCCATGCCAAAATATTTTTGAAAGGGGTTTTTACATATGAGACCTCAGAGAAAACTGGTAGCTCCTCCTTTCGATCTTAATTTTATGTTAGAGATGTTAACACTTGCTGCATTTGAACATCATCTGGCTGACTTGAGGTTTTTACAATGGAAAATAGTTTTATTGGCTGCTCTGACCTCTGTTAGAAGAGTGTTTGAGTTGCAAGCTCTTATGGTGGGTCAACCTTATCTAATTTTTTTAGAGACAAGGTTTCCTTGAGATCTAATCCTTCTTTTTTTGCCAAAAGTGGTATCCAAGTTTACTTTAAGCCAGACTATCTCACTGCTTTCCTCCCTGAACCCCAAAATGAGGGAGAAAGGATACTTCCTACCTTGGATGTCCACAGACAGCTCAGGTACTATCTTGACAGTTGTTAATTTCTTGTGAAGGTAAGAAGGAGGGACAACCTGTGTCAAAGCAGATTCTTTCCAAATGGTTGTCTCAGGGTATTACCTTTTGTTATTCACACCACAACAAAATTATTCCAGGCAGGGTTAAGGAACATTCTATCAGGGCCTTGACTTCATCTATGTGTTTTTGGAAAGAGTTGGACTCTAGATGTATTCTAGAAGTAGCAATGTGGTCCCTGTGCATATGCTTACAAAGCTCTGCAAGCTAGACTCCTTACAGATGTAGGTCAGACTTTGCCATGACCATTCTCCAGTAACTCCTAGACCCTTTTTTTCTAAGCTATAATCTGCCCTTATTACTTAGGCTACTGCAGCAGGGATCAGTATGAAGAACATAGTACAGTTGTGTAAGTAAAGTTACCATAAAATTAGATGTTTGAATGATCACTGCTGTAGTAGATGCTCCCTCTCTCCAATCTCTTTGTTTTTGGTGTATTTTTTGTTGTTCTTAGCAATGTCCTCTCAAGTCTCAGCCTCCCACTGTTAGTTGGCATGAATGCTGTAATGGACTTGTTACCTAAACCTGTCTTTTTAACCAGCTAAGCTTGAGCCGAATAATGTTTTGGGTGTGTGGAAGCTGCCCTGAAGCTTTGGAGGCTGTCCCACTGCTATAGCTTATGCAGGAAAACAGATCACCACTCAGATGGACATTACCTTCAGAATGCTATGTCTCTGAGGAAGCCTTTCTGTGCAGGTCTGATAACCACAGTTCACAAAGTCCTAACCCACTCCACTCCTGCGCTCTACTTTTGGGGGTTCCCATAATTCAACCCAAAACTTTACCAAGTGGTACTTCAGGCCATTCCCCTTCAGTGTGTTTTACATCAAAACAAAGTATCTAAGCCATTAAAGAAAGTCCCAAGATGCAGGAAATAATCACTTTATACAAATTTTTAAAAATGGAAATTAAAATTTGGTTAAGCAAGTTCATCCTACAACATCTTTCATTAAGACTTCATCATTGTGTTACATATTTTGTTGATAAATATGCATCCCATTTGTAGTGACCTACAAACAAATCCAGAGTTACCCATTAGACTCTTCACCTCAGAAACTCCCATCTTTCTTATCTGCATTGCCAGTTTCAGCAAGCAGTGACATTTCTGCAATGTCTTCTTATGCAGCATAAAGGAAATTCTGTGCAGACATATTAAGAAACTCCAGAAGGTCCATAGTTCTCTTGGGATTGGATTTTTCTTCCATGCTTAGTGATAACTGAATGTAAGGCCTCATCAGGGGCGGCTCGTGGCATCGGGCTGCCGGACTGCAGCCCCTTCAACATAAAAAATAGAGAGGAAAATAAAAAAGAAAAAAAATTATTTTTTAAAATTTCACGGACTTCGCGCATGCACAGTAGTCCCGACTACTGTTGGTCTATGCGCATGCTCAAGGCAGTCCGGCAGTCCCCATAGGGGGACACAAGGAGATGTCTGTGCACTCAGACTCGCTAGGATTATGGGTCGTGTCCGGACTGCAAGAGCAGCAGCAGGACTCGCGAAGGAGCATTGGGATCTCGTTGGGCTTTCCTTGGGATCTCGCGGGTCTTTGAGTATTGCGCGGGAAGGATGTACGTTAGCTGGATATATTCAGGTAAGTGTATGGTGCTTTTACCTTTATTTTACAATGTTTATTTGTGTGTGTATGGTGCTTGTACTGGAGAGTGTGTGCGTGTGTGTGTAAATGCCCCAGGTGCTTATGGTGGTGTGGTAGGGAATACCTCAGGCTTGAACCCTGTACCCTGTATGCAGGTGTTAAAGACTTGAGTTCCCTACCCACCACCATTTGTAAAAAAATTGCAGATTTTTGCCTCATATTTGATCTGATCTGTTCCTCATAATATCTGTGGTTTGTAAATGTTGCAATGCTTGATATTTGATGGTGTAGTAGTAGCATTGTTGCCTCACAGCTGTAGGTTCTTGGGTTTGATTCTTGGCTGGGGTTCCTTCTTTGTGGGGTCTGTATCTTCTCCCTGTGTTTGTGTGGGTTTGCTTTTGTGTCCTCCCATGTTACAAAGACATGTCTGCATTATTTCTTCCCGGGCCTCTGCTGAAAATTGTTTATTTGTTCCAAGTCAGACTGTCCTGATTAAAAAATGTTAAATAAAATTGACAGGCATTTGAATTTCAGACTTAAGGGTTTCTGAATGTTTAATTCCTTGCATATTTGATGGTGCAGTGGTAGTATTGTTGCCTCACAGCTATAGGTTTTCTGGTTTGATTCTTGGTTGGGGTGGCTTCTGTGTGGAGTCTGCATCTCCTCCATGTGTTTGTGTGGATTTGCTCTGGTGCCCTGCCATTTTACAAAGACGTGTCTGCAGTTTTAATCCCTGCTGAAAATTGGTTTTGTTCTGTCTGCAGTAAAATTGACAGGCATTTGAATTTCAGACTTCAGGTTTCTGAATGTTTAATTCCTTGCATAATTGATGGTGCGGTGGTAGTATTGTTGCCTCACAGCTATAGGTTTTCTGGTTTGATTCTTGGTTGGGGTGGCTTCTGTGTGGAGTCTGCATCTCCTGCCTATGTTTGTGTGGATTTGCTCTGGTGCCCTGCCATTTTACAAAGATGTGTCTGCAGTTTTAATCCCTGCATCTCTGCTGAAAATTGTTTTTGTTCTGTCCGCATTAAAATTGACAGGCATTTGAATTTCAGACTTCAGGTTTCTGAATGTTTAATTCCTTGGATAATTGATGGTGCAGTGATAGTATTGTTGCCTCCCAGCTATAGGTTTTCTGGTTTGATTCTTGGTTGGGGTGGCTTCTGTCTGCATCTCCTCCCTGTATTTGTGTGGATTTGCTCTGGTGCCCTGCCATTTTACAAAGACGTGTCTGCAGTATTAATCCCTGCGTCTCTGCTGAAAATTGTTTTTGTTCTGTCCGCAGTAAAATTGACAGGCATTTGAATTTCAGACTTCAGGTTTCTGAATGTTTAATTTCTTGCATAATTGATGGTGCAGTGATAGTATTGTTGCCTCACAGCTATAGGTTTTCTGGTTTGATTCTTGGTTGGGGTGGCTTCTGTGTGGAGTCTGCATCTCCTCCCTGTGTTTGTGTGGATTTGCTCTGGTGCCCTGCCATTTTACAAAGACGTGTCTGCAGTTTTAATCCCTGCGTCTCTGCTGAAAATTGTTTTGTTCTGTCCGCAGTAAAATTGACAGGCATTTGAATTTCAGACTTCAGGTTTCTGAATGTTTAATTCCTTGCATAATTGATGGTGCAGCGATAGTATTTTTGCCTCACAGCTATAGGTTTTCTGGTTTGATTCTTGGTTGGGGTGGCTTCTGTCTGCATCTCCTCCCTGTATTTGTGTGGATTTGCTCTGGTGCCCTGCCATTTTACAAAGACGTGTCTGCAGTATTAATCCCTGCGTCTCTGCTGAAAATTGTTTTTGTTCTGTCCGCAGTAAAATTGACCGGCATTTGAATTTCCAACTTCATGTTCTTCAGAATACATAGTAGCACAACCTTTTTTTTTTTTAGCAATTTTCTAAGTTTATAAGATGAATATTTTAAATTTGTCCCTATTTTTGGGACTGTATTCCCCCATTATTGGCTTCGTCCAGGTTTTTGTGCTAAGGTTGACAGCTATGGCAAGAATTGAATTCACTGAATATGTTTGAGGGCTGTATTCCCTCATTACTGGGTTTGTCCAGGTGTTTTGTACTAAGAGGTTGACAGCTATGGTGAGAACTGAATTCACTAAATGATAGCCATTTAAGTTTCAGTCTTCCTCTCTTTTACAAAGCAGCTGATGTGGCGTAGTGGTATGTTACTCTGACTGTTTTTTTGCTCAGGGACCTTGGCAGTAAAATATATGGTGGCAACACAACATTTTATTCTAGCAACTTTCCAAGATTATACAAGCAATGTTTAATGTGTCCCTGTTTTTGGGCTTTTGACCCCCAATACATTTTGGCTTTTTCCAGTTTTCTTGAGCTGAAGTTGAGATGCAGTTGAATATTGAGTAGATTTTACAAGGAACTGAGAGCTGCAGGGGAAAAGAAGTTTAGTGCTTTGCCAAGTTAATACTATAGCACAACAGGTTGTGTACTTGCTTTTGATGCAGAAGGTTGTGGGTTCTACTCCCACAAGGGGTGGATGCTGCCGTACTGAGAATGTTCTCCTTGGTGAAGATACTAACTATGAGTTCGTTATCAGTTTGCCATCCATTTCCTCTTGCAATATTATTACTAGCTTATCATTTTTTATGTAATATAGGCAATTTATTCCTGAGGGCAACAGACACTTTATTTTCGATGAAACCATGGAATATAAAGGTGATTGCTAGCAACAACCGCTTCATTAGTTACAGATTTCTTTAATGTGGAATTATTTAGATGACTGACTTCAGAGATTGTGCATATTTACTGATAATGGACTGTAGAATTGTGCATATTTACTGATAAAGGTGGACTGTAGAATTGTGCATATTTACTGATAATGGTGGACTGTGGAATTGTGCATATTTACTAATAATGGTGGACTGTAGAATTGTGTATATTTACTAATAATGGTGGACTGTGGAAGTCTGAGTAGACTTTTTTATGATAAATATTCTCAACTGGGCAGTTTTGCCATTATGGGTGCATATGGTTTGTTTCATTGCTTACTGGAAAAAATGTTCAAAACAAATTTAAAACACCCTGTAACAAGTGTACTGTATTGTACAAGGAATATAATTTTAGTACAATGAGGAAGGTGTATCAAAGAGCACATGTATGTTTCATATGCAAGGAGCCTATGATTCGAAAACAGCCCAAAATTAATCTTTATCTGCCACTGGCAAAATGTATTTTCTTTGAATGTGGGTTTCAATGCTGTTTCAATGAATGTGAGTTTCAAGGGCAGAGAAGTTTTAATGCTAAGTTTTCATTGTGAGACTGCATTGTTTTGTTTAACAGATGACTTAGTGTTTGTGCTGTAAAATACAAAATAAAACTTTCAAATGAAGTCCAACTCATCATAGAAGTAAAGCAGTATGCACATTAGTGTTTATGGTAAATGGAGTGAAATAGCCAAGTATAATGGTTCATTGGAATGGCTGCTGAGGCTCCATTCAACCATTATTTTGTCAGGGGGGAAGGGCAGCAAACTCAGACAGGCCCAGCTGAACTATACCTCCCAACTGTCCAGATTTTCAAAGAATGAATAGATTTTTGCTTCTTATTTTTGGTTTGTTGTTCATAAAATTTGTAGTTTTAATTCCTAAATGATTTGCCAGAAGTCACTCAATAAGTTTCAGACTTCATAACCTTCAGAAAAATGCATGTTAAAGTAAGAGCTGTTCTATCAACTGTCTCAATTTATACAAGAGCAATTTTAGTACTGTTTATATGTGCCCCAATATATTTGGCCTTGTTCAGATTTACTGCATTAACAGGTTGAGAGGTACATGCAAATAAATTGCTTTATAGAATTAGGCATAGCCAACCTCTCAACTGTCCCCAATTTTTGGCTCAAAATGTTGCTCTTCCCCCGTATAATCCCTCCACAAAATAGCAATTTTGGAAGAAAACATGGAGGGTTTACAATTAAGAAATAACTGTAATAATCAAAGTTATAGATTACTTGAAATGCATGTAGATTCTTTTATATTTTGTCAGCTGCTCAAGGTAGCAGTACTAATATTAAAGTGTCCCTTCTTTGACAGGTAGCAGCTGTATTGTGTGTCTATTTTATATTTTTGCATCACATTTTGTCCATTTTTCATAAAATTGTGTTTTTTGGCAAATTAGTGACAAATCACTAAAGACTGAAGTTAGAAAATGACAGACATTTGAGTTTCAGATTTTATACCCTTCAGAAAATTCATACTAATGCAAGACCTATTCTATTATCTTTCTAAGTTTATTAGAGCAATATTTAAAAATTGCCCTTATTGTTGGGCCTTTGTCCCACTTCTGTGTATGGCTTTGTCCAGATTTCTTGCTCTTGAGGTTGAGAAGTATGACAAATGTGTCAGGGCCATCACAGTCAGCCAGAGAGATTTCAAATTGTGACATGCTTGTTGCACCCCACTCCCCCATGTAGTGACTCTGGATGTGTCCAAGCAAGGCAAGGAGTAGTTGTATCTACCTTGGATGGGGAGGACACACTGCATAAGTACTACAGTGGCTTTTCAACTGTCCTTGATTTTGCAGAATGGTCTGGTTTCTGTCATATTTTTGTACTGTTGATTTATGCTTATTACTCAAAGTGCCTGTTGCTCTGTGTTTTTAAGTAGCAATGCTTTAATGACCATAAGGTAAGCTTGTCTGAGATCGTAAGATGCAAGTAAGCTTTAATAAGCATACTGTTAAAGAATTGCCAACATTAAAAGCCTTTCTGTTGTTGCCATGCAGAGAATACTTGACTAGATAATGTATAAGCCTTGGGTATTAAAGGACAGGATTCCATTATTTTAAAAAGCTCATTACACTTGTTGGAGACTTCCAGTCATCTCTACAGACTTTACCCGTAAACTAAACAGAATGCCAATCATGTGTGGTCCATAACCTGTACAGTAATCCTTTAAGCAATGTATCTTGAGCTTGTTTCTTGTTTGCTTTTCATTTTTACTTTTATCATGTTTTCCCCATGAAACAAGTTGTCAGGCAGCAGGTCTTTTTGGATAAGAAACATTTTTACAAGTGGGGCATCACATAGATTTCTACTTTCAGCATGTTACTTGGTACTTTAATAAAGCTGAATATATTATAATTAGGACTGCAGTGCAAGGAGAAGTGGTTTGAGTTGAGTGCTTCTGGTTTTTCTTATACTTGATTTTGACTGGCATTCCAGTAATGTATTTAAAAAGTAATTTATTTTTTCATGCCTCACAACCTTTTGTTTCCATCTAGATATTAAGTAAGCTGTCATGCAGCCAATGCATTGAAATATTTTTATTCTTCTACACTTATTTTTGTCTTGATTGGACTTCCATAATGATGGTTTGCCACCCAGGGCAGCATATTTAATTAAAATTAGTTTTTTGTGGTTTTGTGCATAGCTCCTCCCATTTCTGTTTGACCACACCCCCTCCCCATTGACCCCACCCATTCAGCTGTCTCCTGCAGCCCCCCTGTGATTTGAAGTCACCAGACGCCACTGGGCCTCATGATGCCATTCCTTGGTAATGCCTATGAGAAGAATGTTATTCAAACAGTAAATGGCAGTTGTGCCTTTGCTTCTCCTTTTCCAAATGTCATGCAAAAGTTATGCTTTGAAGCTGAACTAAATGCTTCAAATGTTTAAAGACTGGATGGCAGACCTTCAAATTTACCTTGTTAAAATAACACTGAACCTTTTTAAGACATCTTAGGAAATATCCCTTGCCCAACCATACAGGCATACCTCAAAAGCTGTCTGAATATCTGGCTTCTGGCTGCTGGATATGCTTCTGGTTGATTCCATCAGCGACACCATGAAGGAATTTCTACCAAACCTTAGTGTTTGTCTCTTTTGTATAAACACACTTATGGACATTCCTTCCGGCATAGACAAACAGTGAATGAAGCAGAACATATCTGGTCTTCTTGTGTATCAGTCCCATGCCAGTTCTGGTGGGTAAATATAAAAGTCGTCCACTGGGATTTTCCTTCCATGTCCTTCACTGATGTCAAACTCATTGGTGGTTTAGTGAATCTTTTTAGACTAACTGAAATAAGAGGCTCTTGATGAAGAACTGAAATAATATGCTCCGCATTATTTAACGTTACCTACTAGATGTGATGCTGTATATCTCCTGCCCTAGTGAGGTGCCTTTGACTATTGCTTGAGCTGGGATTCTTACTTTCTCTACAAGAATTCCCTCTTAAACTAGATTCTATCTACCACTAATCTGCCTGAACCCCATGCTACCTCCCGGTTCTCCTTAATCTGCTTGTCACTTTGTGAAACTCTTGCTGGCCCCTTCATGCACTTGGCTGTGAACTTTGCCCTACCAATATCCTTTCTTTGGATAGAGTACATACCATTTTTTAACATCTGATGAATTGAGGACTAGCATGATAGCTTATGTGTTTTTGATGCATTAAGTTTCTTGTGGAATTGTAAGTCTTTGTGGTTCTGGACTCTTCTGTCTGTTTAGTTGTTTTTGAATTAACTTTGTGTTGGCAGTGTCTAGATTTAATTGTTTAAAGAGAAACCTTTTGACTTTAGATACTGCTACTTAAGGAACACTGTTAAAACAGTTATTCTAGATGCCCGTCAAGCAATTATTGGTTACATCTACCAAACGTTTATATACCGTCTCCAAAGTTGCAGAACAATGGAGAAAAGAAAAATCATCAGCAGTGAATTATCACTGGTGAGTTAATAGAAACAATAGCAATGAGTGCCGACGAGGAGGAGCTCAGAACAACTTACACCCCATCTAGTTGTGATTGACAAGTTTCAGTCTTGTCTTCACATTTTAACTCATATAATGAAGCCATTAAAATAGTATGATCTTTTCTTTATGTTAAATAACTTCTAAAGAACATGCGACTAGACTGGGCAAACTTGGTGCTGTCAGATAGCACTCTGATAGAAAGGTATATTGACTGCATTTTTTATATGCTGTCATTAAAATCATTTATTATTATCTTCATTATTGTCTTTATTCACTAAAGCAGAATTTGATTTTGTTAAAGACTAGCACACCCAAACTACCAAATTAACTACCTCTATAACATTCATTTGCCAGAATCCAGTCCAACAAAATTGTTTACCAATACCAGAGAATGTTTTATCCTCTGATTTGCTAACAGCAAAATCATAAAAAACAGCTTCTTAATGTCATTATTTATTTTTATTTATTTTATTTTACATTTGTTAACCGGGCTGGTCTAACTGGATACATATCCGTTTTCAGTAGAGGCCCGAGGAGAAAAGCTCCAATACACAATAGAAGTACATATTTAAATTGCAAGATTCAAAGTATTGTTACAAGAGAATACAGCTTACATATGCAGGAATGAAAATTTACATAGATGTTATATAAGACTAAAGGACAGACAGGAAATTATACACAGAACATTGATTTCGTTAAAGATACTGAAAAATAGACTGAAATCAGAGATTTTCCTTATTACTAAAAGGAAAGAGAAATTTTAGAGATCTGCAATTAGGGAAATGGGCTAGGGAAGTGGACCTAGAAGTAAAGAGATATGTAGTTAGTCAGGTTCTCGACATGGGCATGTCCATTGTGTGGAGAGATATTCTTTAAAGTTAGCTTTGAAATGATAGAGCGAAGAAGTAAGTCTAAGGTTGTTTGGCAGGGAGTTCCACTGCTTGCCAATGGAATTTGCATAAAGGGCATCCCACCTGAGTTTTTGCTTTAATGGTTAGGATCTGGATGCTGTTTGATGATCGGAGACTATTGAGGTTAGTATATGGAGTTAGAATTTTGCACAGTGAGGGAGTTCTATCAGGATGGTTGATAATTTTATAAGCTTCGAGTTGGCTAAGTTTGAGGAGATTTGGCAGTTCCAACCAGCCAAGTCTTCGCAGATTAAGGCAATGATGGGTTCGATAAGGGGAACCTGTAATAAATCTGGCAATGTGGTTATAGGCAAGAGAGAGCATGTTAAGTTCACGTTTATTGAGAAAAGAGAGGATCGGGGAAGCATAGAGGAGGGAAGAGAGGAGATGGGTACAAGCAATAGTTAATTTGGTAGTGGGAGTTAGAAAGTTTTTAATTCTGTACATAGATCCTAGTTTTTTGTTAACAGACTTTACTGTTTGGGTAATGTGTATGTCAAATTTGAGCTTATGATCAATAGTGACACCTAGCAGTTTGGTACTGGTGACAGGGGTTATGAGGGTCCCATTAGTGGATTTAATATGAAAGGTTGTGTTGTTAGTGTTTGGGAGTTCTTTACCTAGAGGTGAGAAGACGTTGGGGAAGAAAAGTAATAGTTTGGTTTTAGATGGGTTAAGTAGAAGTTTTAAGTCAGTGAACCATTTTTCAACTAGTGCAAAACAATGTTGTGTGGTCATTTGGAGATTCGAGAGGAGACGTCGGAGCAGATTAAGGTGGAGTCATCGGTATTGTATACAGGTGGATTTAGGGATGATTGATTGAAGGTCATTTATGAAGATGGAAAACAGAAGTGGGCCCAGTATTGAGCCCTGAGGAATGCCTATGGTATTCGAGCAGTCCCGATATTCTGTTTTGCCATAGGACAGCTTGTTGCCTACCAGTGAGGTAGGAATTGAACCAGTTTAGTGCTGGAGTGTCCAGACATAGGGTTTCAAGGATGTTGAGAAGGAATTGATGATTGACCATATCGAATGCTTTTGATAGGTCCAGAAAGAGGGCAGATGATATGAGTTTGTTATTGCGATTGTTGTTGATTGAGTCAATAAAGGAAAGGAGGGCAGTAGTTGTACTATGGTGCGGATGAAAACCATGCTGGGCATTGGACAAGAGATTATTAGAGGTCAGATAGTGAAGAAGTTGTTTGTGGATGCATCTTTCCATGATTTTCGCTATGGGGACAGGATGGCTATTGGTCTATAATTTGACATTTCCAGGAGGTACCTCCTTTGTGAAGTGGAATGATATAGGAAGTCTTCCAGATTGAGGGAATGTTCATCTCAGTTATAGATCTGTTTATTAGGATTGATATGGGGTAGGCTATTTCATCAGATGCAATTTGTAAGAATTCCGAGGAAGGTGGTCAGCCGCTAGGGTAGTTGGTTTGAGTTTTTAGGAGGAGCGTACATAGGAGGAAGAGACTGGCTTTAAATTAAAGGGGTAGGGTTGTCACGTCGCAGTTTAGCAGCAGGTGGGGAAGTGGAGGTAAGGTGACTGGCTAAGGTTTGGATAGTCTCAGTGAAGAAGGAGTTAAAGGTGTTGGCTACTTCTTCTTGGCCTTCTCTAAGAGTTTCTCAGGGGTTGGGGTGGAAGTTTTGCCTGGGTGCAGAAGGTTGTTAAAACCTGCCCAGAATTTCTTTGGGTTGTTCTGGTGTTTTTGCTGGAGGCTGCAGAAGTATTGTTTTTGTCTTGGGTTATGGCAGTTTCGTGGCATTTCTTAGTTGTTGAAATTTACAACGGTCTTGGGGGTTTTGTGGCTCTCCATTTTTCCCAGGCTTGATCAAGTTTGATTTTGGATTTAGTATCAGTAGTGAGCCAAGGTGCTATGCGAGTTTTGGTTCTAATTTGTCTATGTGGAGCATGTGAGTCAAGTATCTTAAGGAACGTGTCATTGAAGTGGGACACACTCTCTTCTAGTGGAAGAGTCTTTAATATGGTCCAGTTGCAGAATTTCAGGTCAGCAAGAAATAATTGTGGGACTAATTTTTTTGTTTCTGATTAATCTATATAGGGGTGTTAGAAGTTGGGCATTTATGTTTAATGATATAAGTTATTAGGTGATCGCTGAGGTCACAGGAAGGGTGCCAGTGGTGTAGTTATTAGAGTCTCTATTAGTAAGGATCCAGTCAATTATACTTTCTTTTTGAAGTGAGTTGCCTATTCTGGTTGGGGATAGGATATTTTGGGAGAAACCATATAGGTTAATAGGTTGTGGAGTTATATGGGTAGAATAGAGACCAGTCAATGTTGACGTCTCCAAGAACTATGGTTTCTTGTGGGTAGTTGATGGCTAGCCAGCTCAGGGATTGCTCCAGGTTTTCTGTGTTCTTCCCTGGCGGGATATAGGTTACAATAAGGTTGATGCTTTTGAGTGTTTAGGCAGATCTGTAGGGCTATAATTTCTAGGTTTGAGATCATAGGAGGTTGTACTTGGTTCTTAAGGATGTTTAGTTTATTTTTAAACATAATAGCTATTCCTCCACCTTTTTCTTTGTATGATCAGCCCTGAGAATATTGTACCGGGTGGGAGGATCTCTTCATTCTTAGTAGAGGGTTTTAGCCATGTTTCGTTAGACACATGATGTCAGGGAATGACTAGCTATGATGGCGTGAAGGTTGTGAATTTTGTTGTTAATGCTTCTTAGGTTCAGGTGTAATATTAGAAGGAGTCAGTAGGTTTTCGGGTTAAATTATAGGTATTAGAGATTGGCATAGTGGTGGGATCTGGGTTTGGGTGAATATCTCCATCGATATTCATACAGTTTTCAAGTAAACTAAAAGTCTTTGTAGTTTAAATAGTATTTTGAGATTAGTTTTGTTATGTGGGATTTTAGGGTGTTGAAGTGTTGGGTGGACTATTTTGGGGATATATTTTGGCCTGGTAGATTGAGGGTGTTATATAACTGTCATGGAGATTAAATTGGGAGTTGGTGTGGCACTTAGGGAAAGGAATGCCTATAAGAGTTTGGTTTTCATATATTGTTAGGATATAGGTGGTGATGAGAAGTAAAATTATGATGGGGGTAATAGTATAAGTGAAATTTGCCATACTGAAGTAGGGAAGTGGGTAACGAGTGGGGGAAGAGACTTTGTGTTGGGTTTGTTAGAGGGTTGGGCCTTGGGGTGGGAGGAGTTATGGAGTTTGACAAGGGAGCCTTGGATTTGTTAAGTGGGAAAGTGGGAGGGACTATTTGTAGCTATAAAAGTAGGGATGCATTTATTATTATCTTCATTTATTTCTGAAATTATTTTGAACTTAAAGCTTTGTTTTCCTAAAATAGCTTCTTCAATTTTTACATTATATAATCCATCTCTCTTTGAAAAAATGTTAATTTTGTCCAACTTCCTCAATATGATGCAATATCATATTTCAGGTGTAACTAAATGCATCTCTCAGACTTTCACCTTTCTGTTTTAGAACTATACTGTTGCTGTTTCCTCATATCACTAATAGGTTCATATTTAAGTACAAGGCCAACTGCCCTTACAGGCCGTTTTAAGTGTAGCCAAGTTCCCCTTTTTGTGCCTGAAATAACCTATCCCAGTTGGTTATAGATTAGCCTTAAATTGTTTTAAGGTATACATTGAGATATATGTTTAGCCGTGGTGGTGCAGCGGTAACGTTGTTACCTCACAGCAAGAGGTTCTCCCATTCGATTCTCAGCTGGAGCGCCTTCTGTGTGGAGTCTGCATGTCCTCCCCACGGTTGAGTGGCGTTCGAAAGACATGTGTGAATGGGCATGCCTTCGTTGAAGATTGGGCGTCAGGCTGGCACCTTGGCACCATAAAAATCTACTGCCAATCATTAGCGGACCGGAGTTCCACTGTGGCGACCCCTAACCGGGAAAAGCCAAAAGAAGATGAAGAAGAAGAAGATAAGTGATGGGTACACATTGTTGTTCACTCCCTATCTTGAGTAGCAGCACAACACATTTACCAGATGCTTACACTAGTATAACATTCAACTTATAAAAAGTCATGCAAACATGCAATCTCTTGGTCTAAGATATAAATAAAAATGGAATGATATCAATAGCCGAAAGACACAAACAAACAAACATCAAATTGCAGCGTTTCTCTGAGTACTACAAGTTTCAGAATATTAATAATCTCTTAGAAATACAATTTAGAAAGGTTAGTTTATTGCTTTTTTAGGCAAGGTGAAGAGTGACGTACTACCTGTGAGATATGACTTTTTAGGCAAACTTTGTTTTAGCCACAGGCAGTCCTACAAAGGCAGTATAAATAAATGTAATATATTTCTGTTACCATTATCTGCTTCACTGATGTTATACTGAATGTATCTAGTTCAAAAGTAAACAAATTAAATGCACATCTAACAACAAAACAGAGAAGGAACTCCTTCCAAAAAAACACGAGTAAGAACACACTCAACAGAAATACAGATGGAAATACATTTTCCATATCCACCCTCCATATGGGTATTGTACAAACTCAACAAATACTGCCTGGCTGAACATTGTGGATAGTACTTTGATTGTGTAAACTGCATGATCAAGCCAAAATAAAATAAAAACAAACTTTGTCTTTCATATAATATTTGCTCAGTAAGAATACAAATGAAATATTGTTTCAGTAAGACCGGGCCCTTCCCAGTTTCTTGGGAAATGCAGATCATTAGCTATTAGTCACATTTTCTTGTTAATATGCTGCTCAGTTGAAAGGGCAGATAAGTATAAGTGAGATGCTAAAAAAACCACAGCACAGAGGTCTCATCTTGTCCACATCTTGCAAATATGACTGATGTTATTATATCATCAGCAGTTTTGACAGATGTTGAAATAGATGCTTCTAGTGCATTACTTATTGTTTCAGTCCAACTCCAAATCACAATTACAGATGGGAAAGGAACTGTGAGACCATTTGGAATTAAGTACAAGCCTCCAAAATGCTTTCAAGGTCTAAGTGGCAAATTTACAGCTTTGCAATAAGATGAAGAATTGTCCCTTTAACTGTTTTTCACTTTTACCAGTATAGTTTAAATGTAGCAGAAAGGAGTGCAGTATAAAAGGTGGAAGTATTTGTTGTTATTTACCTTTTATGTAATTTCTGTGTCAGTGGGACCACCACATTTCCCTGAATAACCTCACATTCTGCTACCTTAGTACTTTCTTTTAAAACTCTACCTAAACATGTGGCCCAGCACCCCGATGTTTGAAAAATGGCATTTTCATGTCTGAGATTCTTTTACATCTTCACAAGTAATTTACTAGGGCAAATACCATAAATTCTTCTTTATGCTTCTCATGGTATATTACCAGATTTTGTCCCTGCTTCATATAATCTGATTTGGAATTGGTCTCCCATCCTAACAGTTTGACCCATACTTTGCACCTGATCCCAGCAGAGGCTTTAGCCTTATATGGCTTTTCCCTCCAATAATCCTAACAAACCAGAAGATCTGTTGACATAGCAACAAGCCAGGGCCCATAAACAGTTCTGGCTAAGCCCTTTACCTTCTCACTTGTCAAATTGCTATCAGTAATGCAAACTCCTTGCCAATTAGCCCTGATGTTTTCTGCCACCTCTTAACTTCTCCCACCCATTTAATTTTCTGACCACTCATCCCTTCAAGAAATCACTGTCTCCCCTCAGTAACATCCCTGCATCTCCTTCAGACTGACAGTCTGCAAACATTTTTTTGTTTTTATGGAAATGTCCATTTCTCATTGATCCATCTTGAACTCACTGACTGATGACTCCTTTTCTTCTACTCTGATACCTGTCCTTGCCAATAATATCACAAATTCTGTTGTTGTATCTGTATATAAACCTTCTAACTCCCTGGCACTTATGTCATTAGCTTGGCCTGCTGTCTCCAGTCCATCCAACCACAACCCCTTTTCCCATTTTTGCACATGGGGCTGGGGTGTTACTTCAACAGTAACAAACATCTAGATCCAAGGTTTTTACACCGCTGGGTGACTAGCCCTTTCACAGTAGATCTTCCATACCACACACACACACACACACACACACACACACACACACACACACACACACACACACACGCCGAGTATCCAGACCATCTACTGCATGTCTTTGGAATGTGGGAGGAAACCGGACCACCCTGTGAAAACTCACGTGAACACAGTGTGCCCTGGTTTTCTCCCACATTCCAAAGACATACAGTATGTGAAATGAACAGCTGATTCACCTTCTCCTTATGTTTCTGGTGCTTGAACCTGTTGAACTGAAAATATATCAGTATGTCAGCTACATCATTTTCTATACCTACAGATATTCTCATCCTAAAATATGTTTTATATGTGTGTGTGTGTGTGTGTGTGTGTGTGTGTGTGTGTGTGTGTGTGTGTGTGTGTGTGTGTATATATATATATATATATATATATATATATATATATATATACACATACATATATATATATATATATATATATATATATATATGTATATAAATATATATATATATATATATATATATATATATATATAGGGTTTCATTTCATAATCTTGAATTACTGAAAGCTCGAAATTCAGTAACCCGAGACTATGAAGTCAAACCATTCACAACACCAAAACCACAATCCCGAATCACACAATCACGAACATACATGCACCATACACCACTTAACATACAAACCATTCTACCAACAGCACACAAACCACACAACCCTACACTACATATAAGCAGGGGGGCAAGCCCCCCTGCACCCCCCCACTTATATATACCAACTTTGAGGTCGCACATAACATAAAAAAAAACAAACTCACATCACTCCATCCTCCACTCACTCGCGCACAAATACAAATCACACATACACAAACACCAACAAATCCAACACTCACCCCTCCCTACCCTTAGCCACACACACAACAATACAAAAACACACACAAACACTCACTTACCTGCATTTCAGGCACCATAACACTACACGGGACGTACCAGAAATGCATAAGCATGAATTCAAGATATTCAAATTCGCTCTTATGCACTTTCAGCATTCTGGTTTTCAGATTCATGGTGTTGGGTTACTGAATTTTGAGCTTTCAGTAATTCGAGATTATGAAGTGAAACGATATATAGATATAGATGTAGATATACAGTAGATCTAGAGATATATAAACATATATCACATTTTGAAACACCTCCTGATTATTTTTCCCTGATCTGCTCCCCTTTCTTAAACATTTGTTAAGGATATTGACTGTGGTTTGGCTGTCTGTCATAAAGAATACTTTTACTGATACTGGATGAAACCCCCCAAAAAGCAAATCACCACCCATAGTGACATTATTTTCAGAAATGTGATGTCTCTGACATAACCTTTCTATCAGGTCTGATAACCATGCCTCCACAAACACGTCCCTTTATATATTTCTGCAATACCATGTGTTCCTACTGCTACCATATAAAGCTGCAGTTTTTGACTGCCTCATCACAGTGGCACCTCACTGCACTGTTAGTATAAAGAATTCACAAATGTAGTATCTTTGCTATGCCATGTGTTCCTACTGCTACCATATAAAGCTGCAGATGTTCTTCGTGTTTCACTGTTGCAGTCATCACATTTGGGTTATCTGCCTGCAGGTAGCACTCAGTCGGCCTGAATACCAGAGTCTTGGGATTTCTGCGTCGGATGCTGTTGCCTCTTCCATGACGTCAGAACATCATGGGTATAAAACATGCAGCCGACACCATTACATCAGTCTTTCTTGCCATGCAGTGCCCGAAGCAGAAGCAGTTCGCAAGTGCTGGTTGACCGACTCCTGAAATTTTTGTTTTTTGAGTTTCAGACCTGAAGTCTTCTAAAAGATAAGTACCCCGTTGGGGATCCTTTTTTCTTGCTCTAACCGATGTCAGAAAAAGTTAATAATTGTCTTGCCTGTGGAAAGCAAATACCTCACAGAGATTTTCATTCTTACTGTGTCATCTTTTTAGGCCCAGACCACGATGTTCCTTGCTGTTGGTTCTGTGCCTTGTTCAACGCCCGAACTATTCATCGTCAGGCTATTTTTGTCGCTAAATTATTTTGTTCTCATTCTCTGTTTTCCAAAATGGCTTTGATAAGTTATCTGGCTACCGATCTTCCTAAAAACATAAGGATAAAGACAGAGGCAGACCGCATAGGCCGGTACTCAGTGAGGTGACTTCACAGCCCCTGATACCTGTTTCTACAGATTCGCAGGCCTCTTCTGAGACACTTTCGGAGTACGGTATGCCACAAGTTGCTTCTTCAACTCTGGAACCTGTGGATGTCTTTACCTTGGATAGGTCCAAAGCCGCTGTGCAGGCACTGGCTTCTGAGGATGTATTCCAACCTTCTGATGGTCGTATGAAACCGACATCTTCATTTCAAACTAAAACTTCCAAATTTCTCAGGTCCAGAGTTCACACTTCGTCTAGAAAACCAATGACCAAAGTGCATGCTATAGCTCCCATGCCACGGAAACAAATGCTTAGAATAGCTGAAGACCTTATAACTATAATTAGGGGAAGACAGCCTTCCCCCTCTATAAGACAAAGGATTGATTTTCCTTCTGATTCTACAGACCATGTGCCTGATGACTCTGATCCCTCTGATTACCAGGACATTCCCTTATCTTCCTGTGAGGATTCAGATGCAGAGGATTCCATCCCCTCTGCCTCCCCTCTAGAGGACTCTTCTTTTGATGAAACCTTGCAAACCTTAATTGAGCATTTCCGCTGGGAATGCCAGGACTACCCACAGTCCAAAAAGAGACTCAGAGAATTTTTAGACTTGCCTCAGCACAGGCCTCTAGCTATAGCCCCTGTTATGGAGACTGTAGATGATGTGTTATTGGAATCCAGCATTACCCCTGATACCTTACCTCCAGTGGCCAGAAAACCTGACAGGTACTACAGAGTACCTGACTCCCACAAGTTTCTCTTTAAGAATCCTACTGCAGATCCAGAGACCATTTCCCAGGGACCTAAAGGCATTAGGGCTATAAGAGCCAAAAGGCCTACCCCTTCAGACAGGGCCTCCAGGGCTTTAGACAGATGGAGTAAGAAGATATACACCTTTCCTACTCTGGCCATCAGGGCTTTAAATTGCCAGTTTCATATTTTAAAATATCAACAACATATTATGGAGCTAATTAAACAGAAAATGAACCACTAAATCAAGAATGCCTGTTTGGCAATAAAGCAGAAGAAGCTAAATCTATGCAAACTGTTAAGTATTTCCTACAGGTACTGCCACCTAGGTTCAGTAGGCATTGGCCTTCTAAAAACACTCCCTCCCAGACTTTCTCAGTCCTAACCCAGGGGTAGAGTACCACCACGATTACAATCTCAGGGTATGCACAGATCAAAGCAATGGAGTGCTCCCATTTCTAAAACAGGGAGTAGTAAGCCAACATCCTATGGTGAAATGTCACAATGACTTGCCCTTAATTCTTCCAAGCCTTGTCCAAGTACTTGCACCCTTAGGAGGAAAACTTGCCCTACATGCAAAAAACTGGAAGTACATCACCCAGGACAGATGGGTCTTGAACATGGTATCCCTGGGATACAGATTCTACTTCAACTCACTGCCAACCCCAAGCGGATGGCCAGACCTCCCCCCACACCAGTGGGCAGAGGCCCAAAAGCAAGTACTTTCTCTTTGCAGTATCAAGGCTATTTGACCTATCCCAGAAGAGCATGGGGACAAGGTTTTTACTCCAGGCTGTTTCAGGTACCCAGGAAAGAAAACTCTTGCTGCCCTATTCTGGATCTGTCTACTCTCAACCCCTTCCTGGTGGTTCCAAGGTTCAAGATGCTTACTCTCCAAAAGCTGCTTCCTATGCTAGCCAAGGATTCCTGGCTAGCCACCCTAGACTTAAAAAAAAAAAAAAAAAAAAAAAAAAAAACCTTATCTGCACATCCCCATACGGGAATCTTGCAGGAAATACCCACGTGTCACAGCAGGCTCTATGCATTATCAGTTCTCTGCACTTCCCTTTGGCTTATCTACTGCACCCAGGGTATTCACAAAATGTCTAGCTCCAGTCATTGCATATCACAGGCAGAGAAAATTCTAATTCACATATACTTGCACGATTGCCTGATTCAGGCAGACAGTCAGGAATTGCCTCTCCAGCACCTGACATTTGTATAGAGACTTTTAACTTCACTGGGGTACACCATCAACAAAACTAAATCACATCAGGTACCCAGCCAACAGATTGTATTCCTGGGAGCAAGCTTGAACACAACTTCCCAGATGGCATTCCTCACTTCAGAAAAACAAATGTTATTGACAAACTACTTCATTCTACTGGCCACCAAAACCCAGCTATCTGCAAGAAAAATACTGCAAGCCCTAGGGTTCATGGCCTCTTTTTATTCTAATAATTCCATATGCAAGACTGCATATGAGGAAACTTCAATGGTACTTAAAAAGTCTCTGGTGTCAACTTTCTCAGGACCTGGAAACAATGATTCCTATCATTCCTTGCATAAGGGCAGAGTTTCTTTGGTGGGCAGAGGCCTGCTACCACAACAAAGGACTCCCTTTCACTCTACCCCCTGCCGCCCAAACCCTAACAGCAGATGCATCAGACTATATATGGGGGGCTCACATGGCAGGATAAGGTATTCAAGGCAAATGGAGCCCAAAGAAAATGCACCTGCATATCAATCAAAAAGAAATGTTAACTGTGCAGAATGCTCTGACAGACTTCAGACGCCTTATTCTTCCAGGGCAACTATTGATAAAGACAGACAACACCACAGTTATGTAGCACATAAACAAGCAGGGGGGAACCCTTTCCTACCCCCTCTGCAGGTTAGCCATGGCTCTGTGGGACACAGTCTTGAGCAACCTAGTGCATCTGCAAGCTCAATTCCTGCCAGGCAAACTAAATTCACTGGCAGACAACTTAAGCAGAAATCTAATGGATCCGCACAAGTGGATACTGGAACCCATATCATTCAAGCTGCTGATCCACAGGTGGGAGGCGGACCTCTTCGCTTCCACTCAGACCTTTCAATTGAGAAAATATTGCACCAGAACTCCACACAGCCAAGCATGGAAAGTGGATGCTCTGTCCATTAAATGGGAAAACCTCTCAATCTGTGCCTTTCCCCCTCTGCCCCTCCTATTGAAGGTTCTACTAAAGATCAAACAGGACAATTCTGATTGCACCAGACTGGCCACGCCAGCACTGGTACCCACCTTGCACAGTCTGACAATACTGCCACCTTGGCACCTGCCTCAGACCCCCTCCCTGATGTCCCAGCAGAGGGGCCAGATTTTGCATCCTCAGTTATAAACCCTGAACCTAGCAGTCTGGTTCATCCCCTGAACCCTCAGTAAACAGGTGCTGGATGTCATCCTGGAGGCAAAAAGGCCTGCTACTAGGAAATCCTATTCAGAAAAGTGGAAAAGATAATGTTCTTGGAGCCAGTTTTGAGGAATGGACACAAATGTGCCCAGCTTACCTCATATACTAGATTACTTAACAGAAATGTTCCACAAAGGCCTATCTTTCTCTTCAATTAAGATTCCTGCCTCTGCCATCTCAGTTCATAATAATACTGAGACACCCCTCTTCTCTCATCTTCTAGTCAAACAGTTCTTGAGAGAACCTAAAAAATTTAAGACCCCCCCCCCCAGGAGAGCTCCCACCAAAGCCTGGGACCATAACTTTGTACAGGAAAAACTCATGCTTCCACCCTTTGAACCTGCTGCTTCAGCAGAGTTACAAATTCCTCTCCTGGAATACAGCTTTACTTCTAGCCATCACTTCAGCAAGAAGAGTGTCTGAATTGCAGGCCCTTATGGCTGTGGAACCCTTCATTATCTTTCATGCGGACAGGGTTCCCTCAGGACTACCCCTTCATTTATGTCAAAGGTGGTGTCTAGTGTGGCTTTAAACCAATCCATTCATTTACCAACTTTTTTCCCTGGACGTGCACAGGCAGCTTAGGTTCTATCAGGACAGGACTAAACCTTTCTGAAAATCTGACCAACTGCTGGTCAGTTTTGTTACAGGGGCAGAGGGCAAGCCATTTCTACATGGAGAGCACACTGCATCCATTTCTGCTGCAAACATCATGGGAAACCTGCCCCACAGGGAATCAGAACACATTCCACTAGGGCTACTTCAACCTCTACAGCATTTCTCAGGAAAGTCCCTGCCATAGACATCCTGGAAGCTGCAACCTGGAGCTCTGTACACACCATCACCAAGCATTACCACTTACCAATCTTTTCTAAATCTTACAGGGCCGGCTTGCCAACACTAATGCTTCTTGACTGCCTCCACCCATCCTCAGCTTTGGGAATCAACCCAAATGTGATGACTGCAATAGTGAAACACTAAGAACATAGTACAGTTGTGTATATTTATCATAAATGTAGATGTTCGAGTGTATTCACTGTTGCAGTCCTGGTTACCCTCCCTCCAGCCCCCTGACTTCTCTTCACTCCTACCTATCCTTTTTGTTTGGCATACCTTATATCATTGGTATTTGCTTTTTGCTGGGGGTGTTCCACATCATGCAATTGCTTCCTATTTAGGGGGCTCCTGACATCTGGGGCAAGAAAAACTGATGTAATGGCGTCGGCTGCATGTTTTATACCCATGATGTCCTGATGTCATGGAAGAGTCGACAGCATCCGATGCAGAAATCCCAATACTCTGGTATCCAGGCTGACTGAGGGCTACCTGCAGGCAGATAACCCAAATGTGATGACCGCAACAGTGAATATACTCAAACATCTACATTTGTGGTATTTGTACACAACTGTACTTTTTTGACTGCCTCATCACAGTAGCACCCCACTGCACTGTTAGTTTAAGGAATTCACAAATGTAGTATCTCTGCTATGCCATGTGTTCCTATTACTACCATATAAAGCTGCAGTTTTTGACTGCTTCATCACAGTGGCACCCCACTGTACTGTTAGTTTAAGGAATTCACAAATGTAGTATCTCTGCTATGCCATGTGTTCCTATTACTACCATATAAAGCTGCAGTTTTTGACTGCCTCATCACAGTGGCACCCCACTGTACTGTTAGTTTAAGGAATTCACAAATATATTATCTCTGCTATGTCATGTGTTCCTATTACTACCATATAAAGCTGCAGTTTTTGACTGCTTCATCACAGTGGCACCCCACCGTACTGTTAGTCTAAAGAATTCACAATTTTAGTACTTCTCATGGTCACTCCTTAAACCAGTGTTACTTTAGTCCACTTCCCTTCAGAGTAATGCTTATGGCCTTGGTAAGTATGTATCCTATAAATATGTATCCTATAAATGCTTACATGCTAAGTTATCTAATAGATTCTTCACATAGTGCATTCTCAGCTTTCTGATTTATGTTGTTGGTTTCAGCAGGCCCTGGTATTTCTGCACACTCTGCTTATGTAGACTGAAGGGCATTTTGTCAGTGGTATTACAAAACCCAAGTAAGTCTATAGTTCTGCCATGATGACTGACTGTTCCTTCCAGGCTTTGGGTACCTGATTTCCTATGCAGCCTTAGAAAGGTTATACGGTTTCAAGATTTCTCTTCCTTGGTTGTGGCCATATCCAAATAGCGTTTGGCAACAATGTGCTAGCTTAACTTTATTCACATGGTATTCAAGGCTGAGCTAAAGGCTTCAAATATTCACTGGCTGCATAGTAGCCCATAGACTTTGCATTATTAAAATAAAACCCTGCCTTGGTAGTACATCTGAAAAGTTGCCCTTATATCCAATCACACTGATCCCTCAAAAACTGCCTGAACATCTACTTTTGCTGACCAGTAGATCTCCTTCACTATACCATGCAGGGATTTGTACCCGACCATAGTGTGACTGCCTGAAGTAACTCCACTAGGGGGCACCCCTTTGGTGTCAAACAAATGGTGAATGAACCAAATTATACCTCATCTTTTTGTACACCAGTCCCAGTGGTTAACCATATAAGTCATTGAGTAGTGGGTTTCCAAATGGTCCTGCTATCCTCTCTTCACTGTTAATCATTTCTTGCAGTAAGCCTTCTGTGTTCTTCACCGACACCAGTCTGTTTGATGTTTTAGTGAATATGTTTAGTCCACTTAAAAAGAATCTAGTATGTTCTCTTTTTACATAACACAACCTCGTACAGGTAATGCTGTTGTGCCCCTGTCTAAAATGAAGTGCCTATGTCTAATTTTTGAGTTGGGTTTCTTATTTTTCGCACAAGGACTCTTTCCTAAACTGGGGTCTGTCCACCACTAATCTGCCTGGATCTCATGCTGCCCTCCATCACTCCCACTACACTTGCTGCTTTGCAAAGCTTCTCATGGTTACTCACAGCACATTGGTCTGTTGCACATTACTGAGACAGAAAAAATAGTGAAAGGCAATATATTCTCACAGCACAGACAGAAATTCTCAGAAATGTAAAGTGGCCAGGTACAATTATTAATATCAGAAGTCCAACCTTGTTTAATTCTTAAGTTCTTTGGAGTCATTTTTCATCCTCTGTCTTTTTTTTCATTTTTCTTACTGTTATAATAATGGCAAACAGATATCCATATGCATTGCATTGCATTGTAACTGCTTCTCAGTAGATTTTAGATCTCAGTTTTTAACTGTTGTGCAATAATTCTGTCCTAAATGTAGCTGGTTAGCTTTTCTCCTGATTAACTTAAAGGTTATCAAAGACAAGCCTTCTGTGAATGATTTTATTATTATTGGCTAATTATGTAGCAGCCAGAGACAAGTTTTCCTAGTCTTTCTCCAGCCTGTTATGTACTTTGGACTGCTCAGGCTTTGCCACTGAGACAACAATACCAAAACCCTTATGTATACCTTTCCAGATATCATGTGACCATTTGCTCATCCAGTGCGGATGTACTTGCACAATGTATTTGACAGGAAGTCGACTAGGTGCGCATGCAGAGCTGTCTTCCTACTGCTCTGTCTGTTTTGATCTTTGTCTTTCCCACTGGCTTTTCTTGCCACCCATGGCTGATGATTTCATCTCAAACTTCTCTTCTCTGTCTCTTCCCGTCTCCTCATCCTGGCTTTCCATATTATGTTACTCACATCAACCTAGCTCTTTTTTCAGAGGTCACTGATGTGACAAATGTCAGGAAAAAAAGCCTTATTGTGTCTTTCTTGTCACTAGACCCATTTCCTCCGCCTGTTTTGCAGCGCATTTCCTCTTGTTTATTATTTTATCCTGTGGGATGGCTTACAGAGCTGCTTTGGGTTCTTTGCTGTTGCACTTTAACGCCTTGGCATTAATAATTCCCTCTGCAGTCTGTAAAAAGTGAGTCATCACTCTGTGGTGAAATTAAAAAGATGGTCTATTTGGCAAGAATTCAGTTAAGTAAAAACCTTTGATGGATTTACCATGGGACAATATTTACCAAGCTAAACATCTGCATCGCTTTGAACCAGCAGAAAAGGCAAATGGGGAAAATGAATAACTCTCTATCTCCTCCTTGAATTTCTTAATGGTGGCAGCCATCTTATTCTTGAACTTACTGATGTTAGCATCTGCAACAAATAGAATGAGAAGTTTAAAAACAAACTCTGTAGTGGAGCACCCATATAAAGAAATTATATAATGAGAAAAAAACTGCTTAGGGCTTATAAGAGGTCTCATTCTACTTACATAAAGAGCACACTTAAACTAACAAAGAGATTAAAGGAATCATTAGAAATCTCAAGGCTGAGTGTGAACTTAAAATAGCCACTAAAACCAACAATAACTGCAAGTCTTTCTTTGACTATGTCAGGAAATTAAGAACTAACATCCAACAGTGTTTGGAGCTAGTATACAATAATATTGCACGCTCTGACCCAAACAAAATAGCTATTATCATATCTAACAAATTTAGTGCAAATTTTACTCCATGGTTACAGCTATCCCACAGGTTCCACAATTCCAGCCACCTCTTTAATTACTGTGAAACCAGTTCTTTCACCCTTTTCAAAAATTAAGAATACTTCATCCAAGGGCCCTTATTGTCATCGCCAAATATGGCCTTTCTGAACCCCTACGTAACTTCTCTAATCTAACCTCTCCATTGGTTACATTCCTGAAGCCTGGGAAAAAGTGACTACAATGCCATTACACAAGAGTGACCCAACCACAGAGGCTGGTAACTATAGACCCATTCATCTCACCAGCCTCATATGTAAAGCTATGGAGCACATTATCTCACGCTTCATTAATCTGGACATTGAAAATCTCTTGACTAGGCAATAGTCAATTTGGCTTCGCCAAAGAAAGGTCCTGCCTTTGTAACCTCATTAATTTCATTAATTAAAACCCTGGTGTCTTAAAAATGAAGGTGAATGAAAATGAAGAAATACAGTGGCAATTGAGGCTGAATGCCACAGTATCCCCTGGTGTAAATGAAAGTTGTACTATTGTTCCATTTCTTAAAAAAATGAGCTTGTATTTTATCAATTTTATTCTTCAACTTCATTTTTAAGACGCCTATCTTTTAATTAATTGAGTTCACAGTACTAAACACATTAGCATTCACTTTGTGAGCATTTAGAAAACATACATATTTTATACAGAAGGGATATATTTTATTCTGGTGTGGTTCCCTTACGAATTTGATAGATTAATAGGCTGATGTATATTAAGATTGATGCAATTTGTAGCATTCGTTCTGATGAAGACCCATTTGATTGCAAGGACGAAAGCACTTAACCACGTGTATTTTTTAGTGTCATTAAAATGAGCTTTTTCCATTAAAGTTGGACTATTCATCATTTGGGTAAAGTTTTTTAGGGTCTATATTAGATCACCAAATGCTTAAAAAAAGCAAACGGTGATTAATCGACCCTATGTAAGCAAAAGCTTACAATGTCGAACTGTCAGAACAGCAATTTTTTTCGCCCCCCACACCCTCCGATGCCCCCTACTTAAATATACCAACTCTGAGACTGCACTACAGTGCCAAAAACGGCAAAGTAACGAAGCGGCCAAGCGAATTCTTTCCCAGGGAAAGAATTTGCTTAAATGCTGCTTTGATATTTTGCCCTTTCAGTCTTTTAAGTTCGACCAAGATGCATTCGAAAGAATGCATCTTCAGTCTTCTAATAGGAACCCAGTTTTTACACTATTGGATATTGCTATTTTTCTTTGCTGCCAGCAATTTGCTCAGAATAGCTGTTTTTACTTGATTAGGTTTTGATGTCAGCCGTTCTTTTGACACATTGCTTTTGTCTCTCATTAATTAAAAAAAGTAACTGAAGCAGTGGAACATGTTTATGCAGTACATACAACATATCTAGACCCCACCCAGGCCTTTGACACTATTCCTCATGCAGACATATTTGATAGGCTTGTAAATTTAAATATGCATGCCTTATGTTGTGCTATGGATAGCTAACTGTTTGTCTGAGAGAACCCATGTGATTAGAGTTGCAGGTGCCATTTCTGAAAGCAAACATGTTACCTTAGCTATATCTCAGGGATCAATTTTGGGTCCTCCCTGGTTTGATATATATTTTTCAGAACTTCAGGCCAGCACTTCTGGCCTAAGGTAAGCTAATTTTGTAGATGACTGTAAACTGGATGTTGTTATTCAATCTTCAGCTGACTTATAATCACTCCAACACAGGTTAGATCATGTTAAGAACTGGTGGTCTCAAATTAAATGTAAGAAAATGTAGCATAGTTCATTTGGTAAAGAAAACAGTTTCAGTTACTGTGTAGGAGATGCATTCCCCCAATCAAATGCTTGTAAGAGGTCTGGGCACTGTACTGTAGTTCAGAAAGCCTTTTATCTGGCCCATCTGATTTCCAAAGGCATCTCCACTAGATCCAAAGAAGCCTTAATTCTCCATTACTCATATCTTATCAGAATCATTATTGAATATAATGCACCTTTTGTCATGTATTTATCTAAACATATCACACAACTTGAGAGACCTAAGAGATTCATAACTAAAAAGATCAGTCGCCACAAAAATCTGAGTTATCAGGAGAGACTGGCAGCCCCTACTCTGTACTCAGTCTCTTATTAGTTCCTGTATGGAGATCTATGTTTAGAGTTTTGTGCCATGACAGATCCAACCTGTTTTGATCCTGTATCTTTTCGCAGAAGTAATTGTATATCAAATACTTGGTTAAAGGAACTAAACCTTCATCAGAAGATAAATAAGACATATCAGCATGATAGATTTATATCCCTCAATTCTGGAACAAACCTTCACTGCATGTCAACTTAGCACCCTTGACACCTTCAAGGTAAACCTAGATAACTGGATGGGCATACTCAAATTCTCTCCAAATCTATCTTGTCTTGCCCTCCTTCAGACTAGAGGGAAATTTTGAATAAGTTTTTTACTAGGATTGAAATGGTCTGCAGACTGACTGCCTTGTACTTACCTAAGAACCGATCATCCTGTGAATACTATATTGCAAACTTTATTTATATTGCTTTGGTTCACCAAACTTATCTGATTGGCTTTACTCAAAAAAAAAACTTTTGAATGGAGATCAGGAGAGAAAAGCTCCACCATATTACAAATAAGTTTATACTAGTACAAAATGGTGGGCAGCAATGCATTATACATGTTACAAACATGTTTATACTAGTACTTAATGCTTGACAGCAGTGCATTCTTCATGTTACAAACATAAGTGCATTCTTCATGTTACAAACATGTTTATACTAGTACATAATGCCTTTCAGCAGTGCATTATACATGTTACAAACATGCTTATACTAGTACATAATGCCTTTCAGCAGTGCATTATACGTTACAAACATGTTAATACTACCACAAAATGCTTGTCAGCAGTGCATTATACATGTTACAAACATGTTTATACTAGTGCATAATGCTTGTCAGCAGTGCATTATACATGTCACAAACATGTTTATACTAGTACATAATGCCTGCAGCAATGCATTATTCATGTTACAAACATGTTTATACTAGTACATAATGCCTTTCAGCAGTGCATTATACATGTTACAAACATGCTTATACTAGTACATAATGCCTTTCAGCAGTGCATTATACGTTACAAACATGTTAATACTACCACAAAATGCTTGTCAGCAGTGCATTATACATGTTACAAACATGTTTATACTAGTGCATAATGCTTGTCAGCAGTGCATTATACATGTCACAAACATGTTTATACTAGTACATAATGCCTGCAGCAATGCATTATTCATGTTACAAACATGTTTATCATCATCTTCTTTCGGCTGTTCCCGTTAGGGGTCGCCACAGCAGATCACCTGTTTCCATTTCTTCCTGTCCTCTGCATCTTGCTTTGTCACACCAACCACCTGCATGTCCTCTTTCACCACATCCATAAACCTTATCTTAGGCCTTCCTCTTTTCCTGTTACCTGGTAGCTTCATCCTTAGCATCTTTTTCCCAATATACTCAGCATCCCTCCTCAGCACATGTCCAAACCAATGTAATCGTGCCTCTCTGGCTTTGTCTCCAAACCTTCCAACCTGGGTTGACCCTCTAATATACTTATTCCTAATCCTTGAAAAAGAATAAAAAACTCACCAAACCAACAACTGTAGCCTTTGCAATAAAAATAAAAACCCAATAAAAGTCAAATATGCAAAGGTATGGCTCCAGAATAAACAGTTATGAAAAATCCAAGGCAGCAGTAAAATAAATCCAAAGGCTCAGAGGAACTTGATGTATATAGACTTGTAATATTGCTTGTACATTTTTTATAAGATTTTGGGTGTCACCTTAAATTTTCGTTTTATTTTTTGTCACATGATCTGACTGTTTGTATAAATAGGTGTTTTAATCAGCATGTTTTATACACCTGACAAAGCTATTAGTGAAAGCGCTTGTGTGAATAAAGCTGAGCTAACATCAAGTTCCTCTGAGCCTTTGGATTTATTTTAATGCTGCCTTGAATTTTTCATAACTGTTTATTCTGGAGCCATACCTTTGCATATTTGACTATTATTCCTAATCCTGTCCACCCTCGTCACACCCAGTGCAAATCTTAACATCTTTAGTTCTGCCACATCCAGCTCAAACTCCTGCCTTTTTATCAATGCCACTGTGTCCAACCCATATAACATAGCTGGTCTCACTACCCTCTTGTAGACCTTCCCTTTCACTCTTACAGGTACTCATCTGTCACTCTTCTCCACCCACTCCATCCTGCCTGTACTCTCTTCTTCACCTCTCTTCCACACTCACCGTTACTCTGAACTATTGACCCCAAGTATTTAAACTCACCCACCTTCACCACCTCTACTCCTTGCATCCTCACCATTCCTCTATCCTCCCTCTCATTCACACACATATATTCTGTCTTAGTCCTGCTGACCTTCATTCCTCTTCTCTCTAAAGCATATCTCCATTTCTCCAGGGTCTCCTCCACCTGTTCCCTACTCTCACTACAGATCACAATGTCATCTGCAAACATCATAGTTCACGGGGACTCCTGTCTGATCTCATCTGTCAACCTGTCCATCACCATTGCAAATAAGAAAGGGCTCAGAGCTTATCCTTGATGTAACCCCACCTTCACCTTAAATGCATCCGTCACTCCCACCGCAGACCTCACAGCTGTCACACTACCTTTGTACATATCCTGTACCAGTCTTACATACTTTTCTGACACTCCTGACTTCCTCATACAATACCACAACTTCTCTCTAGGCACCCTGTCATATGCCTTCTTTAAGTCTACAAAAACACAATGCAACTCCTTCTGACATTCTCTGTATTTCTCCATCAACACTCTCAGAGCAAAGATCACATCTGTAGTGCTCTTTCCTGGCATGAAACCATACTGCTGATCACTAATCATCACATCCCTTCTTAACCTTGCTTCCACTACTCTTTCCCATAACTTCATGCTGTGACTGATCAATTTAATCCCTCTGTAGTTACTACAGCTCTGCAAATCACCCTTATTCTTAAAAATCGGTACCAAAACACTTTTTCTCCATTCCTCAGGCATCCTCTCACTTTCCAAGATTTCATTAAATAATCTGGTTAAAAACTCCACTGCCATTTCACCTAAACACCTCCATGCTTCCACAGGTATGTCATCTGGGCCAATAGCCTTTCCATTCTTCATTCTCTTCATAGCTATCCTTACTTCCTCCTTGCTAATCCATTGTACTTCATGATTCACTATCCCTACATCATCCAACCTTCTCTCCCTCTCATTCTCTTCACTCATCAACCCCTCAAAGTACTGTTTCCATCTCCTCAACACACTCTCCTCACTTGTGGGTATGTTTCCCACATTATCCTTTATCACCTTTACCTGCTGCACATCTTTCCTAGCTTGGTCCCTCTGTCTAGCCAATTGGTACAGGTCCTTTTCTCCCTCCTTAGTGTCCAACCTTTCATACAACTCTTCATATGCCTTATCCTTAGCCTTTGCCACCTCTCTCTTTGCCATGCACCTCATCTCCTTATACTCCTGTCTACTTTCTTTATCTCTCTGACAATCCCACTTCTTCTTTGCCAACCTCTTTGCCTGTATACTCTCCTGCACTTCCTCATTCCACCACCATGTCTCCTTTTCGTCCTTCCTCTGTCCAGATGTCATACCAAGCACCTTTCTAGCCGTTTCCCTTACTAGCTCTGCTGTAGTTACCCAGCTATTTGGTAACTCTTCACTGTCACCCAGTGCCTGCATTAACTCATCCCTGAACTCCACCTCACAATTACTCTTTTTCAATTTCCACAATTTGATCCTTGGTGCTGCCCTCACACTCCTCCTCCTCTTCTTGATCACCAACATCATCCTACAAACCAGCATCCTATGCTGCCTAACTACACTTTCTCCAGTCACCACTTTACAGTCTCCAATCTGGCTGGGTTGTCACAAACATGTTTATACTAGTACATAATGCCTGTCAGCAGTGCATTATACATGTTACAAACATGTTTATACTAGTACATAATGCTTGTCAGCAGTGCATTATACATGTCACAAACATGTTTATACTAGTACATAATGCCTGTCAGCAGTGCATTATACATGTTACAAACATGTTTATAGTAGTACATAATGCTTGTCAGCAGTGCATTATACATGTCACAAACATGTTTATACTAGTACATAATGCCTGTCAGCAGTGCATTATACATGTTACAAACATGTTTATACTAGTACATAATGCCTGTCAGCAGTGCATTATACATGTCACAGACATGTTTATACTAGTACATAATGCCTGCAGCAATGCATTATTCGTGTTACAAACATGTTTATTCTAGTACATAATGCCTGTCAGCAGTGCATTATACATGTCACAAACATGTTTATACTAGTACATAATGCCTGCAGCAATGCATTATTCATGTTGCAAACATGTTTATACTAGTACATAATGCCTGTCAGCATTGCATTATACATGTCACAAACATGTTTATACTAGTACATAATGCTTGTCAGCAGTGCATTATTCATGTTACAAACATGTTTATACTAGTACATAATGCCTGCAGCAATGCATTATTCATGTTACAAACATGTTTATACTAGTACATAATGCCTGTCAGCAGTGCATTATACATGTTACAAACATGTTTATACTAGTACATAATGCCTGCAGCAATGCATTATTTATGTTACAAACATGTTTATACTAGTACATAATGCCTGCAGCAATGCATTATTCATGTTACAAACATGATTATACTAGTACATAATGCCTGCAGCAATGCATTATTCATGTTACAAACATGTTTATACTAGTACATAATGCCTGCAGCAATGCATTATTTATGTTGCAAACATGTTTATACTAGTACATAATGCCTGTCAGCAATGCATTATTCATGTTACAAACATGTTTATACTAGTACATAATGCCTGCAGCAATGCATTATTCATGTTGCAAACATGTTTATACTAGTACATAATGCCTGTCAGCAATGCATTATTCATGTTGCAAACATGTTTATACTAGTACATAATGCCTGTCAGCAATGCATTATACATGTTACAAACATGTTTATACTAGTACATAATGCCTGTCAGCAATGCATTGTTCATGCTGCTGCTTAGTGATGTGTAACTTTCAAGGGCAGCCAGTCTCATGTAGACTGCAAATATTTTTGAGCTGCTGTAAGAAGAGTATAAGTGCAGTGACCAATTGTGTACAAATGCATTTAGTCAGAAAATATGAGTTGGTCACAGAAGGGCACACTCTCCCTTTCACCAGGGTACATTTAAGTGACCTCAGGTTTTATTATATAAAGTACATAAAGAGGGAGAAGTAGTGAACTTCCAGTACATGGGGAAAGGACAGGGCTTTTTCACCACAGAAAACCAACATTTGAGTCAATTTGCAGAAAACTAGAATTTGGTCAAATCATCTATGATTGCAGATTATGAACCTTGAGGTGGAAAAGGGGAAGTTAGGAACTGAATGGCATACTAGATCATCTTGCAGTTAAGGATTCATTACAACGAGTACTAATACTTGATTCACTGAGAAACTACTTTCAGCAATTATCTATAATAAGAAACAAAAGTACAAACTAAGAATCTTGCCAGACTGTGATATCATACTTAAGACTTCACTGTGCCTAATCATTTGCCATGAAGTTGCTGTTGCTCATGCAGCAATGGGAAGACTGTGCCACCACAATGCTCTAGCGTTTGCTTCCTTATTCGCTCAGTTTCTGACTGTGTTGCACATTGACATTGCAAAGAAACCTTTAAGTACATACTAAAGAAGACTGACTAAATAAAAAAAATTACTGCCCAGCAAGACAAAACTGGAGCACTGGAATAGAAGACGTCCTAAACTGTACTCAGCAAAACACAGCTCCTGCACTACAAGATACTATCCCAAAAACAAGAAGTACCACAGGAAACGCAGTATCTGACAAACAGCATGACAACTAATTGCTTTCATTCATTCAGAACCGAGCACCATTTAAACACATTTCACTCTTTATGTAAAGTGATATGTAGCAGTGATTTTAACCTCACCAAGTGAACAACAGGGAAGTATTGCATTTATTTATAATGGCACAGTCTGAGCCAAGCCTCAGATATGTAGTTGCCTGATATATTATGAAATATGCTGCAGCAATCAGTGGAGTATGTACATTTATTTCAAATACCTTGCATAGTCCATTTGACATGCAACTTACACTTACAGTAGCATGTTGTTGTTTATTTGGCTTTAGGCTTATAGTCTGATACATTTTATATAGGAGAAAATAGTTGCAAATTGGAATAAAGAATTTAAGACATCAGTATGCCATAAAGACAAAGGGCAATAACAATACCTTGATGAAACACACCATAAATAGTCAAAAGTATAAAACATATTTTTTTATTTATTTATTGTTTCTATAGATTGCTGATGGGAGATTTGAAGACTAAGGTAGATTTAGAAGTTTCTTTAAGACAACCTGCCTAATGCTAAGTGATACATTGTGAAGCTTCAAATGACCAGCAAATCCAGTTAACTCCATTGAATATGTAGAAACATACACCACCACACTATACCAGCATGTAAGCAGCTGCATCTATGCAGATGTACCCTGTAGGAACAAGTATACGACAAACCCCAGAAACAAACCCACGTGGTGGAGCCATAACATCAACAAGTTTTACAATAAAAGGAAATTAATTTTGACCAAAAGTAAGAAGGGTAATTCCAAGAATGTCAGAGTCATCATCACCACTGAAATAATCAAACAATTCAGGAGATTAATAAAATCCATGAAAACTAAGTTTGAGGCTTAAATAGTTACCCAAGCCAAAGGCAATCACAAGGCATTTTTTAGATATGTTTGTAATCCCAAAAGCACAACAAAGCAATGAGCTGAGCTGATTGTGCATTATGTTATCTACACTAACACTGAAGATATAGCAAACCTACTGGCCAATAAATTATGCTCTGTTAGTACCTGTTTCTTCCCTCAATCTGATCCACCAGACATATCTGAAACCGGCTAATCTCCAGCTATCACATAAGATCAAGTCAGAAAAGTGCTATCAAAAGCTAAAAATACTGCATCAACGGGTCCTGACAGTATCCCTGGATGTATCTTAAATAACATGATGCACAATGTAGCCACCCCCTAACAACACTATTTAATCTCAAGTTCCATACAAGTTTTATACCAAGAGAATGGAGAAAAGGTATAGTCATCCCCTGCATAAGGGAGGACCTTCCACAGACCCAGGCATTTACAGACCTATAATATGTTTGACCAGCCTCATATGCAAATCCATGGAAAATTTATCATGGAACACAGGGAACCTCCAAAAACTGGACTGTCTCAGTTTGAATTCATCAAGGGCAGGTTATGTTCCTCAACCTGATGGATTTTTTGAAAAGGGCATTGAAGCAATGGATGAGGGCAAAATGGTACACATTACATACCTTCACCAAAGCTAGAAAAGCTAAATAAACTGGCAATAAACCCCTATGTAACTGGCTGGATTACCAACTGGCATACAGTTAGGATTCAAATAATCAAAATAGGGGAAGTTACCTCCACAAAGAGACCAGTCACCAGTGGAGACCCAGGGATCTTTGCTGAAACCTCTCCTGTTTGGCACCTAATTTTTTGAAGTAAAAGCCAATACCAAATGGTTCTGGATGAATACGTTTGCAGATGACTGCAAGCTAGGAGCAGTCACTGAATCCCCAATTAACTTAGCCATCCAGAAAGAAGGTTTGTCCTAAATAAATAACTGGTGCCAAAATCATGGTTTGAAAGTAAATGCCAAGAAATGCATTACTGTATCAGTTGAAAAGTCATCCACCACAGGGGAACTACCACATTGACAATAAGCCCTTAAAAGCTGACACAGTTGTCAAGCATTTGGGAACTTATGAGGACCATGACCTAACATTTGACCATCATGTGTTCATTCCTGTAACAAGTCATTCTATGTTTTACAGCTTATAAACAAAGGGATTTTGTCTAGATTTAGAGATGTCATTGCCCCCCTTTAATCAGCCAACCATTGAGTATAAACCACATTTGACATGTAGCTGTTCAGACGCCTAACTGCAATGCCCCACAGTGATACCTTACTAAAATGATACAAAGCCTAAACAACATGTCCTCCATGCACTGACTCAAAGCCCTGTCACCATATTCAGTATCCCACAGACTGCTAAGAGATGACCTGTACATGGCAAATAAGTCATCCTCTGATCCATTCCTGATGGACTTACTGCACATCAGCAAGTCAAATAGCATTAGAAATACTGAATGTAGGGATTGAAACCTCTTCTGCAACATCAACAGAATGGTTTGGAGGGACTGGTATATCTCAAAGGGGATAGAGCTTATCTGCAACAGACTCCCCATTCACATAGAACACAGTTCATTTCTGTCCATATTCAAGTGCAACTTAAATCTGTGGAAGAGGAACAGAAAATTTACCCCAGGACTCCAGTTATTTTCATCAGGTAATACATAATTACAGACTATGAGATGGGTAAGGTCAGTCTTTAACCAAATGGGCAAGGTTATTTTGAGTACAAAAAGGGAAAAGGGCTTGGCTTAAAATAGCCAGCAAGGGCAGCTAGCCTAGTACTTACCTCTGTACCTATGAGTATATTAAGAATTCCTACCAAATACAATGTAATCTATAGATGAGACAGGCCAGGTGTCAGGCTAATATTAATGAGGTACGGGTTTAATTCCAAATGTCCACATAGTTCCTTTCCTACTACTAGCTATTAATTGGAGTTGGTTTAAACTAATCAGTAACGTGTTTGTTGCCTCCATTTTAGCAGCTGCCATAACATCATAGATATGGGAGTTACATGGACAAGCCATTAATAAGTCACCACTGTGCTGAGATCTGCTAGATCATCACCTATCTGTCTTTTTAATTGATTACCACATAAATAGTGAAATGTGTTTGCTATTATTAATGTTTTGTATTTCATAAGAAACCGGGACAGGTGAATTCTAATTGAAACATGCTTAGCAAGCATTTTGTGGCAGACATTTTTTTTTTATTTTGTTTTGACTTGATCATGCAGTTTGCATAACCAGAATATTACCCACAATGTTTGGCCAAGCAATACTTGATGATTTTGTACATTACCCATAGGGAGGGTGGATATGTTAGAAGTAATTTCATCTATTTTTATTTTGAATGTTTTCTTACTGTAGTTCTTCTTGGAATGACTGTCCTCTCTTGGATTAGGCCCACAGTCATGATATTTCTGTTCCTTAAATTATATTAGCTTAGATTAGTCTCTAGAATACCGAGTATAGTGACGGAGCTTTGAGTCATTCCATGTAGGACACGCTGTTTAGGCTTTGTATCCTTTTAGTAAAGTATCTCTGTGGGCATTCCCATTTGTGCATGTGTCTGGACAGATACATGCCAAAGGGTACATTGCATTCAATGATTGGCCATTAATAATGGGGCAATAACATCCCTAGATCTACACACAATCCTTTTGTTTATAAGATGTGCAATATAGAAGGACATTCTTACAATGATGGACACATGTTGGTCAAAAATTAGGTTAATGTCCACATAAGTTCCCAAATCCTGAACAACTGAATCAACTGTTATTGGTATATTGTCAGTGTGGTAGTTTCCTGAGGTAGATGACTTCCCAATGATACAATAATGCATTTTTTGGCATTTAGTTTCAGACAGTGATTTTGGCACCAGTTTTTTATTTAGGACAAACCCTTAAGTCATTTGGGATTCAATGACTGCTCAGCACTTTGGAATTGGCTTTTACTTCAAAAAAGTAGATGCCAAACAGGAGAGGTCCCAACACAGAACCTGGGGAAGTCCAATGGAGAGCTTATACAGAAAAAAAAATAATGCTACTTAAATTATGGCCTCCATTGACCAGTAGTCATCTGTGAGGAAAAGATGATCTAGCTGACTCATAGGCAAACCAGTGCCAGTGGTGGACAGGTAGTGTAGTAAAAAATATTGACATATAATTTGTGATTGAATGATCACAATGTCAATGTTCCAAATGACATACTAACATTGACACATGGAACACTGATATGTTCTACACATGCTCCAAGGATTACCATGGAGTGGGACAAACCAACAGCAAATGTTTTTAGAGGGAGGGCACCCCCCCCCGCACTCTGCACGCCCTCTGCTAATTACATGTACTATCTCCAAGACTGCACAATGCCTAGGTAAAGGGGAATATTCCCCTGCACAGGAACTCTTCTCCCTGATGATCATCTGTTTCTGTTGACCAAATAGTGTCAACCAAACTGCTGTCAGTATTGTTATTGTTTTATCACAAATAATAAGCACATTCACTTACACACGTTTAAATATAAATATAAATATAAATATAAATATGTATTTATACATGCTCACATATGCAAGGAAGTTGTTGGTGAAACAGCCATGAGTAGCTGTAAGATATCAATTTGTTTAGGTGAGATTCCATATTATACAGTTCAGTGTTTGCAATGCTTTCTACTACCTGAGCTAAACTTGAACAGCAGTGCCAACAGTCAACTAAATAAACATTTATAATTCCTCCCTGGAAAAATGTGTGATATCACAGGTACTAGAGTTCTTCAATGAAGAATTCTCTGCGTACATGAATGAATCATAGGTAATGACATTTAAACCTTTCTCGGAATGAAAAATGATTCTGTTGCTTGTCAGCTGTGTGGTAAATTGATGGTAATTAAAGTTTAAATAAGGACTTTCATAATGACATTTTATTGAATGACTATGCAAAATATCACATGCATGCATTGACCACCAGACCTGAAGTTATTGACCCTTGCGCTTTATCTAGCATGTCATTGTTTAGCTATTAACGCAGTTCTAGCCATGTAACTCAGTAGTGTAACATCATCCTCATGCTAATTAAACATCTTACATTTTCATCTTGTAGAAAACGAAGAACAAGGGATCTGGTCATCACTTCAGGCTTTCTCATTGTTGCCATGGGAGAAATGTTTATCTATGCATGTTAACTATCATGGCAGTGTGGAATGCAGGTTATTGATGCCTGTTTCTGTGTGCATGCTAAAGCTGCTGCTTCTTTGCTGAGGAAGGCATTTTCTAGGTAGTTAGGGGTACCTTAATCTTCTCCAGCTAACAATCCTGCAGCAGCATTCCAACATTCACAACTTCAGAGAAGCAGAGCTGTCAAGTGATGACTTATTACAGCATTCCTTGATTTTACTCTGCTTCTGAGCTGCTAATCAAATCCAAGATGGCCACTGTAGGTACAATCTAGCACCAGGCTGGTCTTTGTATTACTTTTTATTCTGGCCGGCAATATGTTCCCTTTATCTGATGCATAGAAAATGTATACTGCAGTGCAGCATTTGTCAAAAAATAAGTTATAAATGAAATGCCACCTCTGGCATCCTGTGGATGCATCCAGACAGAAAACATGGCACCTGAACAGCTTTGTTGCTAACAAAGCTGGGATGTTTGTGACAAGATTTAGAATGACTGCCTTGTCTCTCTGTATGTTATTTTTTTGTCTGTTCTAGTACTGTTCCCTCCCATCTTTCTTCGGAGAACCATAGATGAGTCATAAGTGTATTGCTAATAATGATGACTACCCAGAAAACAAGTACACGTCTTTGGAAGAAGATGAATTCCTATCAGTGGCTCAGTGCTGCAGAACTGGTATGGAGACATGTAAAACAGAATAGCATGATAATCTTTACTTGTAGGAAGGATGCCCTCAAAGTGATGAAACAGTGGATGTGGTAGCTAACAGAACCAAAAATAGATCAGGGAAATGTTAGGAATGTGGTGTGAAAGTGACTATTTTTTATGAAGCATTAATGGAGAAACACAAGTACCTTGTTGGCTCAGGATGCTGCATGTTAACCCACTGAACTACTTTGTTTCCTCTGTATTATCTTAAATCCTCACTTTGAAGACTGGTTAGGATGCCTTTTTCCAACAGGAAATATATTATTTCCCCTAAAACCAATTGAGTCCTCACTACTGATGCCTTGGACACTGGTTAGGGTGCCCATTTCCAACAGGAAATACATTATTTTCAATAAATTCAAATGACTTCTCATTACTTGGCCGCTGTGTAGATCATAGGAGGTCATTTTAAGCCTAGCTGTTTCATCCCAATGTAATGTCATAGAAATGCTAGTCAGTACCCAAGACTCCATTTACTGATGACTGCCCATGTCCAGGAGGGTTTTGGGCTGTATCCCTGGTAAGAATTTATGATGCCCCATCCACTCGTCCAGGTTCCTCTTGAACAGTGTCATAGAGGTGATCTGTTTCACATGAATTGATTGCCTGTTACAAAGATGCTGCAGTCACTGGGAGATAAATCTGCCCCTCCAGCATGTCCTGTTGCAGGCCATATTTAGGTCCTTGGAACAGGTAGCTCTAGTCCCATTTGATTTATGGATATGCAGAAAGTTCATTAGGTTTGGATCTTGGCTTGCTCTGTAGGCCAGGTATAAGTCTCCCCTAAGAACTCTATATGATACAGATTATAGTGACAGGGACTTCAGTCTGTATAAGACACATGCTTGAACCTTTGATCTTCTTTGTTAGAAACCTCTGAGGTCTCTCTAATGGCTGCAGGTGCTTTGTATGGTACATGCCAAACATGGCATTATAGTCAATAATGGGCCGGATATGTGCCTAGTATAAGGGGGTTATAACTTCTTTTGCTGTCAAGATGATGCCTTTAATAATCAAGTGTGCTACATAGAAAGCTTTCCTTACTACAGGAGACAGATGGGGGTCCAAGTTAAGGTCGCAGTCAACTTGTGATTCTAGGTCCCTTACCACTTCATGGGTACTTAGGGTATTGTTGTTGATTTGATAGCATGAAGGGACATTGTTTGTGCCGAAGGGAATAATAATGCATTTATTTGCATTCAGTTTGAGAGCTACCCTAATAAACCAGTCATTGGTCTGAGCGAGACCCTTCTGGTGTATACTGACATCATTTGCGGATTCAGTGACTGCACCTAGTTTGCAGTCTTCTCCAAACTTGGTCAGACACAAACCCTTAGTTTTGACCTGAACGTCTGAGAAGTACATACCAAACAGTAGGGGGTCCAGCAATGACCCTCTGTGGCACCCCACTGGTAACAGGTCCTCTGGTTGATGTGAAGACAACCACTTTGATAGTCTGTGTCAGGTTTGTGAGCTAGTTGACAACCTATGTTACAATGAAGAGGTGACATTTCTAGCAGGAAATATGCTGTTTCCCGGTGTACATGCATTTGTGCGTACGGCCAATGACTGAATGCGAAAATGCTGAAAGCAGAACACCAGGACCACGGAATGTCGAAGCTGCAGATGTCGAACCCGAGATTACCTAACACTGGCCAGGCTACTATACCCCCCTCTCGACCCATGATAGCGCTTGTTGCGGCGGGTGTGTGATTGGGACTTTCGAATTCAATGTCGCAAGTGACATTATTAGCATTCGCGAGTCTGAGATTCGACAATTCGGTTCGGTATTCTGCCGGATCGAACTTCGGTCTCTCGACCAATTGGACATAAACTATATTTCCCCACATCCAATTGAGTTATCATTAGTGATGCATTGGAAACTGGTTTGGGTGGATTTTGGACAAGAAATACAGTGTTTCCTCTAACTCTAATTGAATCCTCACTACTGATGCCTTGGCCACCATTAGAGTGCCCATTTCCAACAGTAAGTACAGTGTTCCCCTTAAATCCAATTGAGTCCTCAATACTGAAGCATTGGACACTGGTTAGGGTGATAACTTCCATGAGGAAATGCTTTATTTTCCCATCTGCTGTTGAGTCATCTCTGTGGATGCCATAGACACTAGTGATGGTGCCCATTTGCAAGACACTCTTCACTTAAATATAAGACTCAGAAGTGGGTAAAGTCCTTCTATACCAACTCTGAAGCATCCTTTCACCAGTAAGAGCAGTCTTCTACATTTCACTTAACTTTTCTTCCAACCAAACACACATAAAAGTTAGAAACCATTAAAACAACTCCACCAACATAGTAAATAAAAACATTGCATTATATAACAGCAAAACAATGGTTATAAACATAACTTTGGTACCACCAATAGTAAAAAAGTATGTTGCTGTTACTGGATCCAACTTTGATGAAAATAACAAAGGTGCAGTCTAACATGCCTTTAGTTTCTATATGAATGAGCTCTTATTCCTATGCATAACTCTGCTCTAGTATCTTTTCTGCACTCAACATTTGTATTGCATCATGTTACAGCTTAGAGGATGGTATTCTGTTCTACACATTTCAAACTGTTTTAATTTGATTCTTGAGATCTCTCATCAGAATTGGCATCTCTTCAACCAAACTAACAGGTCTGGCTGTTTTTTTTTTCACTTGGTTGAGATTGCAAAATTTACCTTCAGGAAGTTATCTCAGTTGGAACAACATCAGAAGATACATGGAATGGCAGATCTACTCTGGAAGCTCAAACTTTCAAAACTTCGAACTTCATATGGTCAAGACCATAAAATCGATGTTTTGAAAGTTCAAAACTTCAATAAAAAAATAAAAACAATTTGTTTTATGTTTATATGGGGGCAAACCCCCCTGCACCCCCCACAACCCCTGCTAATCAAATATACCAACTTCGAGATCACACTAGAGTAAAAAGAATGGTAAATTTCCTGTACAAAAAGCTGTACGGTGATCTCCATTTAAACTGTTTGAAGTTTCAAAACTTTGATCTTATGGTCTCAACCATATGAAGTTCAAAGTTTTGAAACTTTGAGGTTCCAAAGTAGACTTGGAATGGCACCTGATATACTCTAGTGGTCATAATGGATATAGAATTCTCTCTGCACATGCAAGAAAATCATACAGCCTGGGAAATTTTCACTAGAATCAACATCTTTTGGAGGAAAATATACTTGTAATATTTTTCTTCCTGCAAGAAGGACCTACTCTTCAAAGATATGCTGATTATTTCATACACTTGCATTTTTTGTTTCTTTAGTATTGTTAGAGTTGGCAGTGTGGCTACCATCCATTGCCTGCATGCTTCACTGACTCTCATTTGTACACATTTAGGCTATGCATCTTCCTTTCTTTAGGCTGTTCACTGATCTAGCATATAGTTTACAGTAAGATACATAGTACATCTTAATTTTTTCCCCTACTGCAGTTACATGTTGAAGATTCTGTGGCATGTCTTCTCTCTTACTGCATTACACTGTTGTTTACAAGTAGGGGCCCTACATCCCACTTCATCTTTCCAGTTGGAAGCTCAGCCTCTCAGGATTATAGTAGATCTATGATCATTTATCAACATTCCTGAATAATTCAGTCTCTAATTTTTAGTCAGATATTATAACAAACATCCTTCAGTTTATCCAGCTTATACCACAGATATTTAAGTTGCACTTATAGTGAGTGACCTGTGTAGTAATACTTCTTTGTACTTTTTTGCCTTTTTCCGTGTTTTAGCCAAACATGTTGTCTGTTTGTATTTATATTTTGTTCTGGGAACATAGTCTTGCATTTGAATTTGCAGATTTGCAGTTGGGGGAAGATTATATTTCTACATTATGCACTTCCATTTTCAAAAGTAGAATAATTTGTAAAAGCTATCAGTTTATATTTTCAGTCCTGTAACACCAGTCTTGTAGTTTAATTCACAGTTGTGGAAGGACTATGTTCTACTATTGCCATATTTGTGCCTTAGTCATTAATCACTGGCGTTTTTCTATAAACAGTGTTACTGGTACATTTTAGAATACTCTGGTGCCTTAAATTACAGTGGAAGTTCAATAGTGAGAGAATTGTCTCTGCTCCAGTTTGTGCTTCAGTGCTTTTATATTATGTTTATCATTTACCTGCTTAAACTTGCATTGTGCCTCTGCCCATCCCCCACTAACACATTAAGGTAAAGTTTCTGAAAGAGCTCCAATATTGGCTCTATTTGATTGGATACCTCTCTAGCTAGCCTGCTTGAATTTTTTTTCCCAGCCCTCCCACCATTTTGCATGGTTTTATAAGGATGTGTCTCTGGCCTCCACCCTTTATTGTAATCTGATTTCCAAAGCCCCTACCTCCCTTCTTTCATTGATGTGGTCTGTTGTATAAGTTATTTAAGTACTCTTCTTCCATAGATCCATAATACTGAGTGCCTTCCATCAAACCAGTACTGCTTTTGAGTAAACCTCCTTTACTACATACTGTCTCCACCTCATTTTACTACAGCTCAGTAGAACTTAGGAGTCCTAGCCTGCATTCCAGAAGTGTTTTACTTGTATCCACAGCCATCTAGGCAAAGTTACGTACTTTTTGTTGCTAAATCACACTTGCTTAAGTCATTTTCACAGATTGTTATGGCCTCCTGCTTTCATGTTTGCATTTCACTGTACTTTTTGTAAAAATATTGCTCTTTCTCTCACTGTTACTGATGTAAGACTGTCATGAAATTGCCTTCACCAAGGGATATCCAGCTAGTTGTTTAACAGGTTTGTGGTAGTACTGCACTTGTGGGCCTCTTCTACTATATTTTTACATTAGGAGGACTGAATTTATTCATCTTACTGCAGGAGCTGGTTACCTGGTCTATCCAAGTTAGAAAGTATACAAAAGGGCTCATAGTGTGGTTATTTTATTGGAGAGAGAATCATTAGCTAGTTTTCTTTTTCTTCTGTGCTGCTGTCAATGTTGTGCATTTGAATGGGCTAGCATTGCCCTGGACAGTAGCAAACACATAGAAACCAGATTTTCTATGTAGAATGGTCCATAAAACTTCACCCTTTAAAGCAGCAATACAGAACAAATACTGTGTTTGCAGACAAGCTTAAAGCAGCTATCTAGGCTTCAAAGGGCAATATTTACAGACTTAGTAGAATTCATTATTGTGTAAACATTAAAGTTAGTAGAATTTAGTATTGTATAGCATAATCTGACCTAGTAAAGCACCGTTATTGATCTGCATCAACAACACAACCTTAATAACCTTCTAAACTGGGTCTATATTAATGTGTCGAAAGTTCACTTCCGTAAACCTTTCTTCATTGACCCAAAACCACCAAACATTCATTTCCGCAAATGTTCACATCGAAAAAATATTTCACCAGAGAAAGGAAGCACTTGGCCAACACTACACTGGAACAGACGCTGCAATATGTCAAATCAACACAAGTGAGGAGCTGCACCCCCCACACTCCCCTAACTATATATACCAACTCCGAGATCAAACTATAGTGGGAAAAAGGGCAACTCTGTGCTTTTGGCCAACTGCTTCCTTTCCTTATTTAAATCTGTCATGGATTTGAATATAAGTAGAACTGAACATTTGGTGGTTTCAGGTCGATGAAGAATGGTTTAATTGAGATTGACCCTCTAACCCTAATAAGCCCCCCCCCCCCAGTAGGACTAGACAGTATGGGTATGTAATTTCCAAAACTCTCCGTAGCCAACCTGGTGGATATGGGCATCTTGAGACCATGTACCAAGTGTCAAAGAAGCAGATACAGTATGCAAGAGGTGTACTTACACAATGAGACTGGAGGCTTAACTCTGACATACAAGCGCACACACAACACCAACCTCACATAGCCCACAACGCACACATTGATTAATGTATGCTGAAGAACTTAAAAGCAATCTTCCTAAAGAATGAAGATTGCCTAGACTGCCCAATGTCAAAGCTATGCCTCAGCAAGCCCAAAGGTACTGTGGAAAAACAACACCTAACACAGCACATAATGTCATTCTTAGTGGAGCCCCAAACACTAAGCTCCTTATGACAAGCAAACACACTTCTCAGAACTGTCATTAGAAGGGGACTGCATTGTAAGACATACTGATGCCCCCTCTAACCAGGCTGAAGAAGGAGAAGATACCAGTTAGTGGCTTATCTGGAGCCAGGATCCACCAAATCACATACTCACTCAAGTCATTATACCACAGGTACTAGTATGATTCCATCATAGTCTGTGTAGATGTAAATGACCTGAGATGTACCTCCCTGGACTATATGAAGAGAAACATTATGGAGCTTTCAGACTATGTGTCTCAGGGTGGTGTGAGCTCGGCACTGAGTAGCATATAACCATCACTGAGGATGATGCCACAGTATGAGCAACAAATGATAGATTTTAACACATGTCTGTCATTCTGGTGTCATTCTAAGGGGATCCAAAATTTGTTAGCTTGGGAGGATATTGTTAATAGACTACATTTCTTTGCCAAGCATGATCTTCCCCTTTCCCCTCTAGGCATTCAAACACTGGCTAAAACTTTATCCACTCCCACAGTGCCTTTTTTAGCCGATGCCAAATTGACAAACCTTCCAACATAGCAAAATCAACTCAATTGAATCTCAAGATGTTACTGCTGAAGGCAAGGGGCCTAAATAAAAAATACACTCCCTCCAAGCCCTGTGCACAGTTGAGAATATAGACATCTGGACTGATACTGACAAATGGTTTAAAGCAGGAGAGAGTACCCCAGTCGTGCAAGGTTTCAGTGCCTTTCACACTTTTAGACCATTAGCTGCAGAGACAAGGGCTAAAAATGGAGGTGTCTCAATACACATTAATAAAAAGCATGCTTCTAGGGTGGTCAAACAGGATGGTTCCTCCATGTGCAGATCACAATAGGAAAACTCCTGAACCATATCTATCCAGCTATATGTCACCTTCCATGTCCCAAGAAGCTCTCAATGCATAGTTGGACCTACTGCAGACCCTTACCATCCAATCTAACACCCTTCAAATGGGAGACTTTAATTAACCCTCTATAGACTGGGAATCCTACACTGCCTCAAATTTACAGGTCCAGAGATTCCTGGACTTTGTAAATTCAAACACCCTTGACCAAACAGTGAATACACCGACTAGAAGCTCCAGCATACTGGACTTTATGCTTACAAATATGACAGAATGCTGCCCCCCCCCCCTCCCCCAATGTCTCACCCTTCCTGGTAATGTCTGACTGTAAAGATGTCTCCTTCAGAATGAAAATCAACTTCATAATCCCATTAAAACCAGCAACAGACTAAGACACTGTGTGCTTATTTTGGCGTTAAATGCAAGTTTTAATTCTTAATTATTACAAGTTATACAAAATGTATTTTGTTCCTGCCTGTTTTGTGTTGTTCCAGCTCACTTGGTCTGATTGTAAAGTCTGGGAAGTGTACATGGCTACAGTTTTATTGTTTCCTGAGTGCCACAAATTACCTTTTATTAAGTGATAGTTTGTAAAAATCCAATGCCCCCCCAAACCCCGAGAACAGAAGCGCCTATGCTGAACATACCTCTCAACCTCTCAGTGCAAGAAATCTGGACAAAGCCAAAAAGAATGGGGGGACAAAGGCCCAAAAATAGGGATAGAATTTAAATATTGATCCTATAAACTTAGAAAATGTCTGAAATAACAGGTATTGCATTATTATGTATTTTCTGAAGGATATAAAGTCTGAAACTAAAATGTCTGTCATTATTGAGTGTTATTTAGTGACTTCAACCTTCAATGATTTGCCAGAAAACCGTAAATTTTATGAGGAACAGGCCAAAAATATGAGGCAAAAATCTGGACATTCTGCAGAAATCTGTACAGTTGAAAGGTATGATGATGAATTCCTCTCAGAAACTCTGTACAACCTTGTCAATGTCAGTATAGAGGTTGCTATCCTACCAAAAGTAAGCCCAGGACTAGCCCCAGAAGCAAACCGCCGTGGTTACATCACAAATTTAACAGAATATACAGCAAAAGGAAAAAAAATTATGGCAAAAATTGGGAAGGGTAATTCCCATAAAGATACAATCTCTCTCATCAAAATAAACAGACAACTAAGAGGGCTAATTAGGTCAAGCTTGTCAACTGTGGGGTTAAGATAGCCACCATAAGTCTTTCTTCAGATGTGTCAGAAACCTCAAGGTTAGCACAGAGCGATATGCTGAACTGATGGTTAATGTTGCCACATATACTGGGCCTGGAGATATAGACAAATTCAGTTCCAGTTTAACCTCCGTCTCACCCCTAAATATCCCCCAAGATTCCCCCAGTTGTATCCCCTGCAACTGTAAATAGGGAGCATGTACTGGCTGCACTCACTAAAGCTAAGAACACAACCTCAGTGTGCCCCAATAATATCCCAGGATGCCGCAGGAACAGTCTCTGAATTATCAGGACCCCTAGTGTCATTTTGACTGTAGTTTTACAGCTTTTGTTCCACATGAATGGAGAACTGAGACGATCATCCCCCTTAATAAGGAAGGAACAGATCCTGGAAACTACAAAGCCATGAAAAGAATTATCATGGAAATTATCAACATGGATAAAGGAGGCCTCCAGACACTGGATTCATCCCAGTTTGACTTTATCAAAGGAAGGACATGCCTATTGAACTTTTTGGATTTCTTTAAAAAGATCACTAAGACAATGGATGAGAGGAAAACTGTGCATTCTGCCTACCTAAATCTGGCTAAAACATTTGACAGGTATAAACCCCTTTATAACATGCTGGATAGCTAGCTGACTCACTGATAGGACCAGGCAGGTTAGAAACAGTGAGGCTACCTCCAGAAAGTGACCAGTCACCGGTGGAGTCTCCCAGCTCTCTATGCTAAGCCAGTTCCTCTTTGGCATCTAGCTTCTGGCTAACCAAATTCACAGGTGATTGCAAACCGGGAGGAGTCACTGAGTCCCTCCAAGATAAGAACACCATTTAGGAAGGTCTGACATAGACAAACACTTGGTGCCAAAGCCACGGATTAAAGCTCAAGACCAAGAAATGCATTATAGTACCATTTGGGAAATCAGCCACACCAGGTAAATATGTCATCAGTAAAACACTCCTAAAAGTTGATTCATTAGTCAGGGATCTGGAAACCCATGTAGACCAAGATAGTAAGAAAATACCTCCATGTTGGTCAACTGTTAAGCAAGGGCATGGCATCTACATCTACAGAGGTCATCACACCATTGTACTCAACCCTCATCAGCTCCATCATACTGTATAATGTACCTTTTTTTAATTTCTCCAAGTCTTTTGTGTTTCTAATAGCATGACAGGAATGGACCTCATTCCTAAGTCAAAGTGTGATTAAAGTTCTTGAAATCAATGTTGTTTCAGTCTTTGTTAGCCAGAAGTGCTCTTCGCAGCACCCACAATGTGCCCAGTAATGACTCTTTCTGCAGTTCATATGGAGTTACATGTAACGCTAACATATCTAAGTACAATTGTAAATTCTTTTTTATAAGACCCATTGTTTTTACCACTACTGGAATTGTCTGGGCATCCTTCTTCCACATTACCCTAATTTCTGCTGCAAATCCTGGTATTTTATGACTTTGTGTTTCTCTGTACATAAGACACTGCAGTCAGCTGGTGTAGCAATTTGAATGATCAATGCTACCTTTGTCTTCTTTTCATGGATCACTATATTTGGTTTTCTAGCATCTATCTTTTGAACTGTTGGTAATGGGTGATCCCATGTGATATAAAATTCATCATTTTCTGTAATGCTATGTGGCTCATATTTCCAGTGTTTTTCACCCACTTCATAATGTTTGCACAATCCCCAATGCAACAGTCTTGCCACATTATTATGCCTTTCAGTTTACAGTCCTTCTGCCATTAGTATATCACAAACTGCAACAAGATGTGCGGTTGTTTCCAATTCTGTTTTACAAAACCTACATTTGTGTTTCTCCCACACGTTCAGTGGACATTATAAACCAACATGCACGTAGTCCTCTATCTTGGGCCACCAATATTAATGTTTCCTCGTTTGGTTGAACTTCACTTGCATGAAGCATCCTTCTTGCTTTCCTTTCCTTTCCAGCCTAGCCATCATTTTTTGGGGCCAGTCAATCACTCCAAAACTGTAGGTTAGGACAGGAAGAGCAAATTGGTTTACAGCTTGCACTTTGTTCCAAGATGTCAGCTCTGTTTTCAGTATAGTTTAAGACTTCTTAAATATTCCTATATTAACTTTTATTCACATTTGTTCATGTTTTATTGTTGATCCTTCATCAATTCCCAAATATTTATACATTCCCTCTGGCTCAAGTTCTTTTATATCACATTCTTGTCCCAAGCTGATGTTTTCTTGGTGCTGCAGCTTTCCTGCTTTAAAAGTTGCTTTTGTACATTTACCAAGACCAAATGACATTCTTATATCATCTGAAAAAGTTTTGACCACTTGCAGCTTTGTGTTCAGTTCCTCATCTGATGATCTATACAGTTTTAAATCATGTACCAAAAAAAAAAAAAAACAGAAGAGAAGTATTTACACTGTGGTGTTTTCTGGGAGCAAAATTGTAGCTATGCTCTAGTCTGTTAAGCAGACAGTTTAATGGGTTATGGTCAAGACAAATGAGCAGCAATGACAAAGAGTCACCCTGGAAAGTCCACCTTTGAATCTTTATTCCTGGAATAATAATTTGTCCTTTATCATGACTTAACTGCAGAGTGGTTTGCCACTGTTTCATGGTCTCTGTAATGCAATCGATCAGAGTAGCGAATATCTTATACATTGTTAAGCACTCTTTTATCCATGAATGTAGGATGCTGTCAAATGCTTTTTTGTAGTCTATGCATGCCATACTTAGGTTCTTCTCCTTTTTACAGTTATTCATTATGACTTTAACAACAAATGATCCTTTGTTCCATATGTCTATCTTTTATTACCTTTTGTTCCATTGTCATAATTGAGTTTTCTTCTAAATGACTATAAGCTCTCTCAGCATCATTTCCAGTGTATGGTTTATACATTGTCGGTAGGCAAGTTATTGGTGTATAGTTTTTAGGATAGTTTGCAGGTTCGCTAATAAGGAGAATTGTTTTTCCTGTTGTTAACCAAGCTGGTGTCTATTCAGGCTGTACATATACATAATCCTTACTTATGGCTAAATCTTCATGCAAAGATGTTAATATTTTTGCCAGAATTTAGATACTGCATTTGGGCCTGGGGTTTTCCAGTTAGGAGATTTTCTTAACGTTGTTTCAATCTCTCTGGCTGTTACTTCATCCCATTTCATATCCTGTACATTTGTACTTGTTATTCTTTCTTTTACTTCTTTTGTCCATTTAGCATCTTTGTATAATGCCCCCTTTGATATGTACTTGGCCAGACACATGCAGCAACTGGAATATCCACAAAAGGTTCCTTACATAAAAAATACAGGAAGTAAACACAATGTCCTGTGCTGATTACCTCAAAGCCATGTCTCTTTACTTGGTGTCATACAGACTTCTGAGAAGTGATCTTTGCCTGTTTTAATGAACATTTTACACATCCACAAAACAAACAGCATCAGAATTGCTAGATTAAAAAAATAAATTTTGCTTGTGACATAAATAGGTCATGTTGGAAAGGCTGATATGTTTCTCAGAGAATTCCCATTCTCTAGAATAGGCTCCCCATACATTTGAAGCAGAGTTGTTTCCTATCCCTATATACGCTCAACTTTGACCAATGTATGGGTAACTGGAAATTCACCTCTGGTCTGGTGCCTATAAGGCAGTCAGAAAATCACACCCTATATAAATCAAATTTGTGGGTCACGTTTGGGTAGCATGGCTATTCTTATAAGGGCCCAAGTGGTTGTTACCCTGGTATACAACTATGAACCTATGAAGCTATTAACCATATTACTGCTTCAGAAGTTGTTAGCTGTAAAAGGACTCATGACCAAAGAAATGACATGGAGTCACCAAATCTATTTCATATTTGTACACAGAGTCAGCTAGGCATACATAACCGTTTTAACATGCTGTATTAAGCTTTAAATACTCAGCAGTTATGGTATCACTTTGCTTCTGAATTCTTCTACAGTTAATATTTCCAGTATAATGTTTGATGGAAGTAATATTAGTATATTATGTTTCTGGGAGTTTTACAAAGAGCCTGTGAATGAATCTTACTAATAATGTGCATGATTGACCATGCAGATATTGTTTTCTAAAACAGATAATCCCTTTGGTCCTGATTTTAGTGTGACTCTCCCTCCCCACAGTATTGAGAGGATGGAGAGTTTAAGAAGTTATGATGGAAAATCAGGTTGGTTGTTACATACTCTCCTGAATTAAAAGACAGTTTGAGTATTAAAATTATTTAACATTATGTGCATTAAGATATATGTAATTTGCCAGTAAAATATGTTTTATGGATGTGTTACAGTCTGTTCTGTATAAGTAATTTTTGCTGATTGGTTCATTTTAACATGACTCTGATGTATTAGTATTTAATTGGACTCTACTGTTTAGTCATAATTCTGCTGAAGTCCTATGAAAATAATTGGACAAAAATGTTAATCCTAACTAGCTGGCATTCTTTCCTGACAATTGTTTGTTTTAAGAATTATCTGTTATGCCCTAAAATCGGATTATTTTCAGTTTTTACTTAAATGTTACACATCCTCATTCCAGTAACTAAGATTGTAGAAAAGTTGTAATACTGCAAAGACCCTCTGACTGAGTATCTATTGGGCACTAGCTTTGTCGATCCTGCATCATGGTACAAGCTGCTGTCTTACTTTTGTAACATTCTTAATTGTAATACATTTCAAAATTATCTAGAAGAGCATTAATTGTCACTTACAGTAAGTCATCTTGTGACACTTAGACAGTATCTCACTCTCATTTAAATCATCTGCTGCTGTGCACAGAATTGTCTTCCTTTAGTTCATTTTTCACTATAGGACAATTTTGCGTAGGACCTGGTTTAATTACTTTATTATTCAAAAATGTATGTGCAGTAGAAAGGAACTTTGTTTCTCTCTTACCATTTTACGCTTCCACTTGTGTATACAGTTCAACTCTGTTTGCAATGAGTGCAGTTTTTAATTTCCTTCTTTAGTTCCTTATTCTGGATGTCATGTTGGACCAGATAACTTTGGTTACTCAAACAGATATTCCGTTTCTCACTGTTAATTGGTCTTGTTGCAGACTTCAGGTGTCCTCCCCAAGCATTCTATACTTTCCACATTTTCTGCAACTGTAGGAAATGAAATTAGGATACTTCTCTTTGCATTAATTTACTGATTGCATTTCCACTAGCAAATGACGGAAATATGTAATGTGACTAATTGTTATATACACTTTGATGTTTTATTAGTTATAATTACTTTGCATTTGTAAATGCAGTCATTATTAGATCTATGCCATATCTTCCCTGTAAGCTTGCTGCATAACCAGACTCTGTCGATATTTAACAGCAATGCTGTGCCTCTAGCCAAAGTTCAATTGCCCAACAGACAAATAGAAACATAAATGTATTGAGCACCTTGTGAAACACAACTCCACAAGTTACTCCTTTAAAGGGGTATTTGTATCACAGGAATTTTGAAGGTAACCAAATTTCTAAAACCATAATTCTATTTCCCATCAATGTCAAGCAATTTGGTGGCTTATTAGTAAAATTTTTACTGCACAACTCCATGGTCTGGGGTTCAGTCTTGACCTTCTTCCACAGTCCCTGCAGAATTTTCAATGCTTTTGGTATGTCTGCTTAAGTTTTTTGCCTCTCTGATAGATACTAGTTGACCTTCTACACTAATGTTGTACTTACCAATGCCCTTCCAGCCCGGGTCATTGCTACAAAGAACCGAAAAAAGGATTGACTCACTTACCAAGTGAATAAATAAAATTAAAAAAAAATCTCCATCCATCTTTCATCACATAGGTGTAGCTAAATTCGTGATTTAGACCTTCTGACTTACGTCTAGGTAAGTCATTAAAGTCAAAATAATTCTGTTTCAGTTATTTGTGTATTTATTTATTAACTGATTGATCTACTGAAATTTGGTAATCAAGTCAGTAAACTGACCCTAAGAACTTATTTTGGCCACATCTCGATGTACATATATGGTTAAGGTAAATTTAGATTGAAGAAAATTGTACCAAAATGTAAATATATAAATCTTAAAGTGTTCCTGCATTTATTTGCTTGTATAACTAAATGTTTCAGATCACAAAAATATTTCTTTATGTTGATGGTAAATGAGATTTAGGTAAATCATATGACCCAAAGAAAACATTCCCAGACTGTCTTTTTCTAAATATTGCAGCCTGCTACTTGCTTATTCTTTTTTGTAGTTTGGCGTTTTTAGTTTTTGTATTCACTCTACTCAGATACCTGCATGTAAATGTGATTTCCTTCCTCTAATGCCAGTGCATCTTATTACAGTTTGTCAGTGTTTACCTGACACTATTTTAATTTACACACTTCAACAACTGTTCCTTCATTTCCTCACTGTAAAAATATATTGTTTGAGCTTTTCTCTCCCGATGTGCACTATACAGGGGTCAATTAATAAACAGAATACATCAGTATTAGGGGAAAATGCTGATAAGCTTCTTGCAATACTTCATTTAAAATATTTAATTCAAGGAATATACACTTTGTGGTACTTACGTTTTATCTTCAGTACAAGAATACACTCACTTTATATGAACCGTAGTCAGCAACTTTTGAGTAAATATCATACGAATTGATTGATTGACTAGCGACTCGATCAGTGTTACCCACAGACTGAAAGATAAATGCTTGGATTGTCAAGAAAGGATTTTATAACAGCTACAAAGAAAGAAACTGAGATAACAGCTTGCTTGTTTAAATCAACATGCATATGGTTTCATAAAGTATTAATCAGTGAAACAGACCCACAGACCTGGAAATGTATGTTTGTATGTATGTAACATGTGAATCATTTACCATCAGTAATAACTGCAGTGTATGCATGTGAGTAACGTGAATCACTTACCATATATAATAACTGCAGTGTATATATGTAACAAGTGAATTGCTTACCATCAGTAATAACTGGAGTGTATGTATGTAACATGTGAATCATTTACCATTAGTAATAACTACAGTGTATGTACGTATATAATATGAGAATCGTTTGCCATTAGTAATAATTGCTGTCAGTCAGTGAGTGTTGTTTTTTTTTTGTTTTTACTTTCCCTTTAGCATGCACAATGTATTCTGTGTCAATAGGAACTCTGGTATGGGTCTATATCACATCGTCGAACTTGTATAAGTTCGAACAATGTAATATTGAACCCAAAAGTCTGAAACCACACAATAACGAATACACAGAACAACGATTTTTTTCCCAGGGAAAAAAATCGCTGTTCTCTAACAAAAAAGAAAAAAAACATAAATCAAAGTAAAACTAAAGTGGCTTTGCCTCCACACCCCCTTACTTAAATATATGAACTCCAAGATTGTACCTCAGTGGAGAAAATAGCAAAGCCCCGAGAACGGCCCACCAATTTTTTTCCCTGGGAAAAAAAATGATGTGGCGTGGCTTTGCTATTTTTGCGTATTGGACTTTTGGGTTCGATATTACATTGTTCTTATACAAGTTTGACGATGTGATATAGACCCCTCTGGTATCCGTGCTAGAAGATCTTTGTTTCATAGGTGTTTACTAGGCTAACAACCCAAGGGCCTTTTAAAGCCTAGCCATGCATCCCAAATCACTGACAAGTTCTGATACCCTTCATAAGTGTAAGCAGGGACTTGGGAGATGAAACATTTACAAGCATGGGCCTGGGAGATGAGCCATTTACAGTTTGCCCATTTCCATTAGAGACATAGGTGCCAAACCAGGGATGATTTCCTGTTCTACATTCAATTGTCCAAGTTGCACTTAAATTGGGTTAGGGAGGAACTCTGCTTCACATGGATGGGGAGCATGTCCCAGAGACAGGGTAATCTCTGGGATACATACCTGTCTCTCCAGCAGGTCCTGTTTATATCACAGGCAAGGTTTAATTTCTTAAAACTGGTAATACTGGTGCTGTTTGTTTTGCAGATATGCAGGAGGCCCATCAGAGTGGGACCTGACAATACCCTGTATATCAGATATACATCACCCCTCAAAAGCCTGTAGGAGACAAAATACAGGGATAGAGCCTTGAGGTGGTCTGCATAGGACATTTTACTTAAGCCTTGTATTATTTTAGTAAGGAACCTCTATGGATCTCCAATTGTTGGATATGGCTAGCTAGGTACATAATGGGGCGTCCACCTCTACAAAGAAGCCAATGACAAGTGGAGTCCCTCAGGGATCTGTCCTTGGACCACTCCTTTTTGGCATTTACTTTTCAGAAATCAAGGCCAATGTCAAGTGGTCTGTGGCTGAATAATTTTGCAGATGATTACAAATTAGGAGTTGTCATTGAATCTCACACTGACACAAATGTTCTCCAGGAGGGGCTGACACAGACTAATAACTGGTGTCAGAGCCATGGACTAAAACTAAATGCCAAGAAATGTGTAATAGTATCCTTTGGGAAGTCATTCATCCCTGGTAACTATCATATTGACAACACACCCCTTAGAGTTGACCCAGTAGTCGGGGATAGGGATACGCATAGATAGTAATCTAGCCTTGGCCATCATGTGTCTACAGTAGTGAGGAAATCATTCTATGTTGCTCAACTTGTAAACAAAGGTATGGCATCTAAGTCCAAGGAAGTCATTGTTTCACTGTATTCGGCATTCATCAGACCTATTATTGAGTACAGTGCCCCCTCCACATATAGCTTTGCTTATTTTCTTAAGATAGAGCAAGATGGAGTTGATACTCCTTATATCCTTAGTGAAAACCATTAACTTTTGTTTTGGAATGGACAGTACAAGTTGCTGATCATCCCAATCTATGCTTTGTGGCTCATTTAATAGTAGTAGCCTTGCCTGTCTTTAAATTGTTTTGACAGTGAGGTGCTTATTGAAGTACATGCCACAGAATTTCTTTTCTCCTTAGCTTCAGTACTTATCTTTATATCAAAGCAGTCAGTCAACACAGTATTTTAATAAAACCCCTCCTTCGGCATATGTGTTATAGAACACTAGGACACCCTCCTGAGATCACAAAGCAAACACATTTGCAATGCAGAAGAAACTAATAACGTTCAGCGTACCACCTTTAGCAGACAGACAGACAGATACCAGAATGAGGAAAGCCTGACAAGTCCAGTCAGTTAGGAGAAGTTAGCAGCTTCTTTCAACACACACTGTCCTTGTTCTTATCAGAATATTTCTGGAAACTGTGGACTATGGTGGGTAGCTAATCTGTTGATCTACTCACAAACATCTGTTTCCCTCCATTTTGCTGCTATTGACAAATACTAGATAAATTATCTTGTCAAGCAGTGAGCTAGTTCTTTCCTACAGTATAAACGTCAGCCCTTCAGAAACAGGTTGAACACCTACATTCCGAACTGCCCTTGACTTGAGCCGTCTGAACTCTTCTCCTTTAGTTAATGAGAAGTGGCTACAGTCTGTGGACCTTGATGCACTTCACCTGAGACCTCATAAGACAGATTCTGAAGTTGACCAGTGGGTGCAGGGATTTGGAAGGAATCAACCACACTGACCTCAATGGTCTTCAGCCTACCTTTTCTACTATACCCTGATATTAGAATAGGTCTCTCCTGTCCCTTTCTCTCAGCTCACTTACTAAGGCATGCTGCAACTGCTCAAATATGAAAATGTCCTTCTCATCTGAAATAATTTGAACCCCCACAACAAAAATGGATGGGAAAATGGCCTTATCTCCTGCTGCTTTACATCTAACATAGCTCAAAAATTACAGCAGCTTCCCTGAATCTTACTGCTCCAACCAGTTCTGCCAGTAGCCACAATTTGGTCTTAGCTGTTCAGTCTCTGTTTTCGATTAACTAATAAAAAGCATTCCAGTTATATGATCAGTTTTGGTTGTTGTAGCTTATCATTTGGTTGTCACTTTGCATGGTATGTTTAATCATGAGTTGGCACATCATTAGGTACTAATCCCCTGTGATGTTGCAGTTCAATAAAAATGTCTATTTCCTAACCTCAAGTATGTACTGTAAAGTTCATGTTATATTACTTCTTGTTAAAGCTAACACTTGTTAATAAAAAATTGCAGCCATGTTATCAAACGTTACTACCAAACTTTGTGTGTGGAGCAAATATGCTACATCATTTTTGAAAATCATCATTTCTTGCATTTGCTCCCTTTAAAGTGTTGTATTTTCTGTGTGTTCCATAGATGTTTTTGTTGACTTGTCTTTACTAGATGTTTGGATTACATCTGCTGTAACAAAATAGGGATACAATCATGAAAAAAACTCATTCTTACCTACTATCCAGTCTACAAATAGTATCTGAAAAACAGTCCTTGTCTCTAGACATAACCATTCAAACTTTGCTTTATAATTCTTTCTCTTCTGAATACTCCCTCAGCAGGGGTATTAGTTGACCAAAACACAAACCCTTCAAGAATGCTTTTGCTAAGGTTGCAGACATACGACGCCAGAAACTGGTAAGTTTGTTTGCACCCCATCAGAACTACCAATTGCCTTCTTCTATAACTAAGATGTTGGCACTGATGATGTGACTGTAAGATCTTTTTTTTCCTGAGACAGCATTGGTTCTTTCTATTGCAGCAAATAACACCTTTCTTCAAGACAAGGCCTTTCTTCCAGTTTGAAATTGGTTATTTACAGCCTGAAGGATTTACAGCTAATACCCAGTAGTCCCCCCTGGACTTTGTATCTACTTTAAGTGGTTTTCAACTGTTATAAATGGCAAAATGTGTTAATAATCCTAAAGGGATTCATACATTCACAAAGCAAGTCTTACAAGTTTTGCTTATGCCAGGTATGGAAGGTGATTTTTGACTCTACACTATTATATTAAAATGTAGGTGGCAGATTTTGTTAGCCTCCTACATAAGTAATGGGTTACATTGATTGGTTTATTTAAAATGCAAACATAAATTAAGACAGCTTACCAATTAAATTGTTATAATATTATGATTGGTTGAATAACTCTGAATTAAAATTAGATAAATTTAAATTTTAAAAGCCAGCACATGTATAATCTGTTTTAAATGTCTAATGAAGCATGAATGTATAGGATCATATTTTATGAATTTCTTTAATTATAGACCCATACATCAGTTTTTGTTCTGTTCCTAACAGTATAAATAATTGTATTCTCTCTCTCTTTCAATTCTAGTCAGAGAATAAAACAAGCATTGTATATGCTTTATGTCTTTTGTCTCCTTAGTTATTTTTTGATCAGTTGGTAGCTTTTATTTATTTGTATTAGATGGATTTTTTGTCATGAACAGAAAAATTTAAATTAATATGGAATGTGCATCTGTTTGAATGCAGACATTCTACTGATGACGTTGATGGTGTGCGTGTGTGTGCGCGTGTGTGCGTGTGTGTGTGTGTGTGTGTGTGTGTGTGTGTGTGTGTGTGTGTGTGTGTGTGTGTTTTTTGGATTTCTGACCAAGGGGACAAGTGGAGATGGGTGGCATGCCTGTTACCACACTGTAAGAAATATGGTAATAAGTGTATCTAGATGACTGCAGAGTCTACATTCATGGGGAGTACCTCACATAACTGTGCTTTTTAAGACTGCTTTGAGTAAAAAAGCCAATATTAAATGTGGCTATTTATGCAGATTATGCCAGCAAATAAATATGTAATTTAATAAATAAATAAATATAAACATACACATATAATTAAGAAGTGGATTTATAAACAAAGGAGGCATATTCAAAAATCTCAGTTCAGTACTGTTATTTTTCAGATGGTTATTTCTTATTTCTAAGCAGTCCAAAAAATACTTTCCCCATTCTAGACTGAGAAGGAAAATCATCTTTGTTTAGGAATCACTGAGTGCTGATAACATCAGATAGCATAGAGTGGTGGTTTTGTGAAGTTATGCAACAGATTTTACTTAGCCAATATTGAGTAAACCTTCAAGTCAGTTACACATGGCTTTCCTCTTATTAGCCTTCCAGTTGTTAGACAAAAGGGCATGATGTAGCAACCTTGCCCACGAGCATTAAAAGAGAAAGAGGTTTGGTTCCTTTTTTTTTCTTTTCTGAAAAATGATGGAAAGTGGATACCAGTTGTAGAGGTCAAACATGAACATGCTTCTAAAACAAAAGAAATTCATAATTTCAACCTTACAAATTCTGCTTCCATTTTTACCTCAAACAACCTAGTTGGTAGTAGCTTTAGATGACCCTAATCTGTATCTTTATAGATAATATTAAACTGCATTCTCCTTTAACAAAATCCCATAGGAACTTTCATGATTTAGACTATGAAATCAGCATTTCCTAGTCAGCTCTTTTCCATTCAGGCTTTATGCTACTCCCAACAGCTCTCACTGAATGTTTAGCCCCAATGTCTGATTATTTTAGAACCTAGGGTAATTTCACATTTATTCATTACTGGATGAGTGCCTCATATAAGTCAACTGTATTTAAAATTTGCATTGTAGTTTCAGCATGACCTTGGTTCTTTTAAACTCTAGTACCCTATTTAGAAAATTAAAATGTAAAAACCCTCCTAGGTGAAATGGTTTTGTCTCTGAGAATGCAGTCATCCTCAAGGATCTTTTTAGAGCCCAGACCAGAACATATTCTGCAGTTCCTCTGTTGGCTGATAATAATAAAAGAGAGTGAATGATTGTATTTGTGCTGTTACACTGACGTTGTTGGTGTGGAGAGGTCAAGAGAGGTCATGTGACCATGTGCTTTATAATAAAGGAGGAAGTGAGGATTGTTCCCCTCTTCCATTTTTAACCAGATTGATTGCCTTCACATGTGTTTATTTTCCTCTGTAAATGTATATTTAACCCAACTTTCTTGCCCTTAAGATGACATTGCCAACAGGTTACGGGCTCAGGAGGGAAGTAGGAAGCTGATGGCATAGACTATGTTTTGATGGAGATGAAAAGAATTATGAGTTGTGGGAGACAAAGTTTCTGGGACACCTGTGCTTGCTAGGGCTGAAAGATGCCATTTTGTGAAAAGTGCAGCAGGATGTAGAGGATGACGAGAATGAGGAGGAAAATGATGCTGAGAAAAATGATGAGGCCTATGCAGAACTAATACAGTTCTTAGATGACAAAAGTTTGTCCCTCGTCATGAGAGAAGCTGCAGATGATGATAGAAAAACATTTCATATCCTGAGGGACCATTATGCCGGAAAAGGGAAGCCACAGGTAATTAGCCTATACACCGAATTAACAAGCCTCCAGAAGGCTACCAGTGTAAGTGTCGCAGACTATATTATTAGGGCTGAAAAGGCCATTACGGCACTTAGAAATACTGGGGAGAAGCTCAGTGATGGATTACTAATTGCAATGATTCTGAAAGGATTGCCTGAAACTTTTAAACCATTTGCAGTCCACATCACGCAAGATGATGATAAGTTGAGCTTTGGTGAGTTCAAAACAAGGTTGAGAAGCTATGAACATACCGAGAAATGTAATGCCAATGTAAGTAATGATAATGTGATGAAAGTGAGTGGCCTTGGGGAAAGAGTAAAAGCAGAGATTATAAGCTATAGCTGTGGCCAAAAGGGACACAAGGAATGAGAATGCTGGAGAGAATATAAAGGCCAGAGACAGTGGTATAGTTTGTGCAAAAACTCCAGCCACAGGGACAGTAACTGTAGATGAAGGAAGAAAGATAATGTGAAACAAGCAACTGACGTGGATGATCACACATTTGTCTTCAGAATTGATGAGCATCAGATTCGTGAATTAAGACAGAAGGGATTAATGTTGGACACTGGCGCCATGTCACACATAATTAACGATCTGAAAAAGTTTAAACACTTTGATGCAACTTTCCAACCGAAGGAGCGCATTGTGGAATTAGCTGATGGGACTAGAACCTGTGGGGTCGCACAGAAGAGAGGTAATGCAGAGGTATGGCTGCTAAATACAGAGGGGCGCAAAGTAAAGGTGATGATGACTCAGACGCTGTATATTCCGACGTATCCACAAAGCATTTTTTCTGTTAAGGCAGCAACGTCCAAGGGGGCCTCGATCAACTTTAAACAAGGAAAAGACCAACTCATCTATAAAAACAGTGCCAGGTTTGACATAATTGAATATGATAGACTCTATTACTTAGACACATATGATGAAGAAAACAATAGCGAGATACATTATGATGCATAAGCTGTTATGACATTCAAGCGTGGCATAAAATCCTTGGTCACTGTAATTTTGAAGATGTGTCAGAATTAGAAAAGGTGGTAAAAGGTATGAAAATTAAAGGTAAAGTTGAGAGACCTAACCTAGATTGTGAAACCTGTATGCAAGGGAAATTTGTCCAGAGCAGAAACAGAGAACCAGATGCAAGAGCAAAAACTGTGTTTGAACTAGTCCATACTGATTTGCAGGCCCAACTGAGCCAGCAGCAAAAGACGGATTTAAGTACACTTTAGCATTTACTGATGACTACTCAGGTGTAATATTTGTCTACTTTCTGAAAGCCAAGAGTGACACAGTCAAGGCGACTGAAAAGTTTATTGCAGATTCAGCCCCTTATGGAAGGGTAAAGTGTATCAGATCAGATAATGGCACTGAGTTCATGTCAAAAGACGTTTAGTCACTACTGAGTAAAAATGTTATAAGACATGAAACATCAGCACCTTACTCACCCCATCAGAATGGGACAGCAGAGAGAAACTGGAGAACACTGTTCGAAATGGCAAGGTGTATGTTGATAGAGAGTGACCTACCTAAAGAGTTGTGGACATATGCAGTAATGATTGCTGCTTTTATTCGCAACAGATGTTATAACAGGCGTGGGGCAGACCCCATTCTTCATGCTAATAGGTAAGAAACCTGATCTTTTAAGGATAAGAGAATTTGGATCAGTGTGCTATGTATACAGACAAGATAAAAAGAAGTTAGACCCAAGATGTGATAAGGGGATTTTTGTTGGATATGACAAAAACAACCCATCATATTTGGTCTATTATCCAGACATAGAAAGTGTCCTTAAACACACATTAGTCAAGTTCATCACTAAGAATGTAGCTGAATGCCAGATTCAGATAGACCCAGAAGTGATAAATGAAGATTTTAATACTAGAAGTGTGCATGTTAAGTCAGAATCAAAAGCTGACAGTCAAATCACAAAAGGAATACAAGTGAATCACACTGAATCTATAATAAATGATGGAGACACAAAAATAAGACAAGAAGAGGAAAGGCAGGATACACACTACTCTAAAAGAGAGAGAAAACCACCTGCATACTTGAAGGACTATGAGTGTAAAGCTGAAAATGACGATTATGTGACAGTTAATGTTGACTATTGTTACAGACTAATATGCAACACACCGCAGAGCTTTAAAGAGGCCATGACTTTGTCTAACTCGGAGAAGCAGGTCAAAGCTATGAAGGAAAACAACACATTTACACTTACCACACTGCCAGAAGATAAAAATACAGTGTGTGGGGGGGGGTTCACTGTAAAAGACAATGCAGATAATACTGAGACTTACAAAGCCAGGTATGTGGCTAAAGGCTGCAGTCAAGTTGCTGGTATAGACTATAATGAAACATTTGCACCAATTGCAAGTATGACATCTGTATGAAGTCTAATGCAGATGGCAGCTCAGTACGATTTAGAATTGCACCAGATGGATGTACAAACGGCCTATTTACATGCTCCTATAGACTGTGAGGTATATACGGAGCAACCTGAAGGTTTTGAAAAGAAATCAAATAATGATGAAAAATTGGTTTGTAAATTGAATAAGTCATTGTATGGATTGAAACTGGAACAAAATGTTGCACGATTATCTTTGTGAAAATAGTTTTATCCAAAACCACGCAGACCACTGTGTATATACTAGACAGGCTGAAAACGGGAAAACAGTCCTAATTATATGGGTTGATGATCTCATTATAGGAGCTAGTGACAATGAATTACTGAACAATGTAAAAGAAATTCTCAAAGCTAAATTTAAAATGAAAGATCTGGGAAAGCTAAGACATTTTCTAGGCATTGACTTTACCCAGAATAGTGGTGAAGTAACGATGAACCAAAAGAGGTACATCACAAAAATTCATGAGAAATTTGGTATGTCTAATTGTAAAGTAAGTAGTACTCCTTCTGAACAAAAAACAAACTTTGAATGCGACAGTGAATCTACCGATCCAAGAAAATATTGTGAGCATGTGGGTAGTTTGAAATATGTTATGACAAGCACAAGACCTGATCTTAGCTGGATTGTAAGTAAACTTTCACAATATTTGTCACAACTGAGTGAATCTCATTTAACACTAGCCAAACATATAAGGTACTTAAAAGGTACATTGGACAGAGAGCTGTGTTACAAGAAAAGTGAAGAGAAACTTCAGCTTGTAGCATACAGTGATGCAGATTGGGCAACAGATCAAAACGATAGACATAGTACAACAGGTTATTGCTTTAGCCTCAATAGAGACGGGCCTATTATTTCATGGAAATCAAAGAAGCAACAAACGGTGGCTTTATCTACATGTGAGGCAGAGTACATGGCACTGGCAGCAACAACACAGGAGAGTTTGTACCTTGTGCAGCTGTTCAGTGGAATGGATGGAGAGTGCAAGTGTGTGCCAGTAACAATATTTGAGGACAATCAAGGAGCAATCGCTTTGTCGAAGAATCCAGTAAGCTGACATAGATGTAAACATGTTGACATTAAGTATCATTTTATCAGGTCAGCACTTAATGATGACAAAATAAGCATTGAATATTGCCCGACAACGGACATGGTTGCAGATGTCTTTACTAAACCGGCTACGAAATCAAATATTGAGAAGTTCATGTATTATGTATATCGAATGTGAAGGAAGAGTTATCCAAAATATGTTCTTAAAATGTATTTGTATACAGTGTAAGAGCAAGTGGGGGTGTTGGCTGATAATAATAAAAGAGAGTGTATGAATGTATGTGTGCTCTTACACTGACGTCGTTGGTGTGTAGAGGTCAAGAGAGGTCATGTGACCATGTGCTGTATAATAAAGGAGGAAGCGAGGGTTGTTCCCCTCTTCCGTTTTTAACCAGATTGATTGCCCTCACATGTGTTTATTTTCCTCTATAAATGTATGTTTAACCCGACTTTCTTGCCCTTAAGATGACACCGCCGACATCCTCTACAAGACCATTCTCTAACTGTATCTCTCAGCTAGGATGTTTTTCAGGGCTCTGAGATTAATAACATCAGCCATTTGGATGGTACCAAATGCCAGGCTTCAATGGACAAAAATTTCACATGTCCCTCAAGACTCTTCAAGAACCGATTCAAAACTTCTTGCAGAACACATTCCTGTTAATTCCTCCTAGGTCAAAGCATTAGATTAGTGGCTTCCAGTCTAACTGAAACCTTTTCAGAAATGTTTGATATGCCAGTTCCAGCAATAGATGCTTCAAATGTACATTGAGGCAACCATATCCTAACTCTGAAAGTAAATTGTGGTACTTTGTCCTTTTTAATCTGTTCACATAATTTATTTCTAGAGAGTGAATTTCCTGTAGTTCTTTTTGTTAAAACTAAATTAAATATCTGTATCTTTAATTACCCCAGGCTGTACGGAACTAGTGACATATATCTCAGCCTTTACTTTATGTGCCAAATCTTCTCGTACCTTTCAGAAGTCTTCAAACACTGTAGGTCTGATAAAGGTGGTTTATTATGTTGTAGCAACATACAGTGGAGTTGTAATTCATTTTGAGACATGCCTCAGAACATGTGACAGCACAAATGCCATAGAGTAAAGCACCACCTGCTAGTTTTATCAGTAGAGAAGGGTCATAGTGTTTAAGGCCACACTTAGTCGAAGATATCAGGCTTGTATTCTTAACAAAGACTTTCTCAAAACATAAAGATTACTCACACGTGACACATCTGAAGCAGAACATTTATTGGTAGTAGTACTGTACTGAGATTTAAATAGTTTGGAAAATGAAAATACAGTGTTAACTGTGATACATTTTGAGGTTGTGGTGCTCATGATAGAGTTTCCTGTGACTTTTGTAGGTTGTCTTTTGATGACATTTTCAAAGGATGGCCATTGTCTCTCAAAAGTCATTCGTGTACTTCTCACTCAACGTGGCTAACACGTGCAAGCTTTGAAGCTGATCTTATTTTTTTCCTTATCACTATAATACCATTAGGTAGCATTGTATCCCACGTATGTCTTGTAAATGTAATCCATGGTTATTTGTCAGACTGATGGAGTGCATAAAGGACGCAAGACAATACAATAAGTAAATATATATGGAATAAAACTTGTTAGTGTTGATTACCACAAACCTTTTAAATGGGTCCTCAGTTATAATTTGAAGACAAACTTGATACAAATCAGTCTTTGAAAAGCATGCCTCTTCTGCTGTTGAAATAAATATGTCTTCATTGCAAGAATATTAATACCAGACAGTGGGGAGCACTGGGTTAATGAATACTTTGAAGTCCCAGGAAATATGTAGGTCTCCAGCCTTTGCTTTTAAAGGTGGAACAAAGGGTGTTGCCTATTCACATCACTTCACTTTTAGCAAAATTCATGACACTTCCACGTGCTTCACTTTGCTTCCTCCATTGCTCCGAGTGCAAATTGCATTGTGCATACCTTGTAAATGTTTACTATGGCAAGCTGTGTCTATCTCAGTCTGAGTCTGTGCATCATAAAGAATGCTTTCATCTTCCTCATCAATTTATTTTGAATTTATGAGTATTTGCAGAAGTCTTTGTATAGTAGTAGCATTATCAGTCTTCAACATATTCATTGCTTTTCTTTGCTTCTGAGGCAAAGAAAGTAAATCTTTCTGAACCATCCTTCTCTGAATAGCGCTGGCTGTATATTGTCTTGCAATGTGGTTTCAATCTCTCTTCTATTGGGACAGATGCGACCTACATTATCATTTATTAATTAGCCCAAGAAACTTTGCCGAATCTGGCCTTCTTATATTAAAAAAGCCTAATTTTTGGTTTAAACTGTGTTGGCAAATATTTGCATTTATTGCTCAGATTATCTTTAATAGCTTTTGTCTCTCTCTCTCTCTCGCACTCTGGCTTGACTTTGGAGGCAGAGAAAAAGAAAGAGACAGACAGAGACAGACAGACAGACAGACAGAGACAGAGAGACAGACAGAAAGAGACTTCCTGCTACTAAAAATAGACAAGTAGCAAAAGTGCATAGATCAAAGCAATGAAGATTACAAGACCCCCCCCCCAAAAAAAATGAAATGGAATGATATAGTCCAGCAGCAGGTTCATTAATTAAGAAACAGTAGAAATACGTGTGTGTGTGTGTGTGTGTGTGTGTGTGTGTGTGTGTGTGTGTGTGTGTGTGTGTGTGTGTGTGTGTGCATCAACAGCAGATGTTAAGAAACAACTCGAGTCATGTGTAAAACTTCATTTTAGCTTCACCCAAGCCATCTCTTGCATGCCGCCCCATGTGTTCTTGCTTTGGAATGCTGTGTAATTCCAGGCACAGCCAATCATGCTTTTCAAATGGAGTTCCTGCCTGAGGGTCTGTTTCTTGTTCAGTCACTTTATATATACTTGCTTCTTTGCACTTGAGAGACTTCTGGCCCTGTACCTTCTCTTTCTCATTTTGCACATTCTCACGATATGCCCTTAGCTATGGGACTTCCAGCAGTTTGGCAGTTTAAAATAACATTAATTTACAATATATGATACAGTACCACATGAATATATGTATCCCTTTTCCTGCCTCAATGCCATTTTATTTAGCTGAAATTCTCTTGGTTCTCTTGCAGTTGAGCTAGACCTAGTGCTCATTGTAAGGTTAAATCGTCTGGCAGTAACATCTTTTAAGGAATTTTATAATACAAATCACACTTGAAATTGTCCCTCAATACATTAGAGAGTCCATCTCCAGAGTGACAATGCTGAGGCCATCTCTACATCTTAACAATATACTCAGGTAAATCCCTGACTTTTCACATTCCATTTAAGGAATCTGTATCTTTCAGCTTTTAGCTACGACAAGGGGATTGGGCCTCAGGTGATTCTGTATGACATCAGTTTGTTTGAACATTTTACTTATCAACCTTTTTAGAGTTAGTAAACTACACCGGCAATTGTATGTTTTAGTATCCATTTGACTCAGAAGTTATCTGGCACTGAATTAGCTGTAAAATACAATTTTATACAGTCAATATGTGCTCTTAATCCATAATATTAATGTCATATTCATTAAGTTTTGTTACTTTGGACTGGCACCTCTAACATCAGGGATCTGGGTATGCATGTAGATAGTGGTGAGGAAATGTTTTTCTGTTGCACAACTTGTAAGTAAGGGCATGGCATCTAAGTCCAAAGAGGTCTATATCCCATTGTATTCCACCCTTATCAAACCAAATGTAGAGTACAGTGCTCCTTTCAATACGTACCTGACCATGTATTTGCAGCAACTACAACAACCTCAGAGGTTCCATACAAAAAAGAATGCAAAGCATAAGAAACCTGTCTTATGCAGGGTGCCTTAAAACCCTTTCCCTCTGCTCAGTCTCCTACAGATTGCTGAAGGGTGAACTATGCCTGGCTTACAAGGCATCCACAAGCCCCACACTTATGAATCTCATGCATATTTGTAAGTCAAACAGTACCAGAAATACAAGGTCTAGGGACCTGCATTTTGTCTGTGACTTAAACAGAACATGCTGGAGAGACATATTTGTGTCCCAAAGACTGCCTCTTCCCATGGAACAGGCTTCCCATCTTTGTGAAGCTGAGTTCATCTATTACCCAGTTTAAGCGTAACTTAGACCAGTGACTAGGGAATAGGAAATTTACATTGTTACTGGCAGCCATGTTCCTTATGGATAGAGGTAACTTATAAAAGCCTGGCCTTCAGTGTTCTGTTTGGATACAGGACATCATTGTTCTTTTGGGAAGACTTAGCCAGCCTTAGAAATGCCTGCTGGATCATTAGCCTAGTAACAATCTGTGAATCTGTTCAGCCAGTACTGAAACGGGATATCATTTAAACCGTTACAGACAACACTTTGCTGATATGATATGATATTTGGTGGGCAGAAGAAACATCAGTATTACTGTAAGTTAGTAATTATAAGTGAGGCAATGTTAGCCTCTGGGCATGTACTCACAAGCTGTTTATATTTCATCACATTTGAACACTTCAATAATTTCTTCATTAGGAAGATTTTACAGTCCCATGAGTGGATGTTCAAAGAAATTATTTTTTTCCCATATCATACAAATATGAGGACAGTCATTGATAAACAAGTTGGCATTCCAACAGTCACCAGTGACTATGTTTTGTATCTAGTTTTCCCCTCCAGCTCACTTAGCTGCAAATAATTTGACTATAAGCTGGAGGTACAATCTGCTTTACATATTTCATCTAATTCTTCTAATTTAAAATGCTTTGTTGAAAGCAAAAACAGAGAAAGCAAATTTAATTTTCATTTCCACTTTTTTGTTGGCATAATTTCAGCACAGTGGACATAGAAGGGGAAGCATGATTCCCTTGGGATAAGAACACAAATAAGGAAACGTAAAGGAGCTGGCATCATTTTTCTTACTATTTCTACTTGTCTGACTTAGGGGTGCTGGTCACACACCTTCCAGTTCACTGTTTATGTAGGGAAACAGTAACTATGAATTTAAGGACAGCAGATGACAAGACATTCCTTTCTGTAGCTGTTTGCTTTCAGCACTATAGCCCATCATTCACATGCACAAAATACAACATATTATGGATAAACTCATTTCCTGTTTTTTCATTTCCTAAAGACTCCTTCTCAAACTGTAAATATCTTAAATAGGTATCACTTTAGAGACTCTTCTTTCTCACTCTCATAAAAGTAGGGAGCAAGTCAATTGCCAGACTGCCGGGACTCCCATAGCTTGTCTGTATCGCTTCATCAAAGTTTATTTACCTTGAACGGCTATTCATCGAACTGACATCATCAAACATTTTTCCCGGAGAAAGAAGTCAGCTGGCCAACATACAGAAATTTGTCCTTTTCCCCACTGTAGTGCAATCTCAGAGTTGGTATATATAAGTAGGGGTGTGTGAAGGGGGTAGTCCCCCTCCTTGGTAAATCTAATGTACTGTGGCATGTGTGTAGGTAGATATGCTGGCCGAGTGATTTCTTACTGTAAGAAAAACATTCACTGATTTGAACGTTCAATGAAGGGCCATTCGATACTGTCATTTTGATGAATAGCTGTTCGACGTAAGTAAACTTCGATGAAGTGTTATAGACCCCCATAGCTAAGGGCATGTAGTGTACAACATCTAGAGATGAGTTATTAACGGAGATGTAACTAATCGTATAGCAAGATAATAATCAACAGGTGAGCTTAAGTTCTATAGTAGAAAGCCATCACATACATTTCTAAACTGATCAATCTTTTAAAAATGTTATATTTATGACCAGATTTCATTTTCAATATACAATTGTATTTAAACAACACCGTAACAAGTAAAATAACAAAGAATCAGACATAACTTCTTTGGATGTATATGTGTGCATGTGTATGTAAAAATTTACATATATACATGTATATATATATATATATATATATATATATATATATATATATATATATACATATATACATATATATATATATATATATATATATATATATATATATATATATATATATATATATATATATATATATATATATATATATATATATATATATATATATATATATATACATATGTGTACACACACACACACACACACACACACATATGTATATATATCTATATATATATATATATATATATATATATATATATATATATATATATATATATATATATATATATATATATATACACACATATGTATATACACACATACATAAACACACACACACTTATATTGCTGGTAGTTAACATTATAGCAGAAATTTACAGTTTTGTGTCCCCATTTTAAATCTAATCTTAGTCAACTCACAATATGTTGTTTTTTCATCTGAGTGAATTTTTGCCGCATACAAGAATTACAAAGAAATAAAGTGTCATTACTTTTTCGCTGTATAACTACTAATCCATTATTCTATACATATTTCTTAATTTAGCATTGCTGCATTTTATCTGGTTACATTAGCAATAGTATGGAACAAACTAACGTGCATATTTCAATTTATTTGCATTAAAATTCATAACAGCATCCTTCAAATCTGCTATAGATAATGTAATCTGTTGAAATATTACATTTTATAGCATAACCTTTAAAAAAAGGAAAATAAATATGCTTACTGTCAAGGTTAGGCATGACGTTCTTGAGGTCAAAGGTGTTTGTGACTATTTATCAAAAATATATGTCTAATAATAAATAACAATCATTGAATAATACTTATAAACAAAACATTTTAATCATAGGAAATGAAAAAGCTAAACTAAACTGTGCTGACTATCAACATTAGAGCACTAGCGATAACATATGAATATTAGCACAACTGTTGTAGCAGTGGAAGGTTTAGATGTGATTACTTGTGGCAGTTAATAGGAGCATATCTGTTAATGTTCTTTTATGCTGACACTGCAAAAAAGATTTGATTGACTTAAGTAAAGAGTTATGTGTCTAACAATGCTACATAAAATTGCACTAACAAGCTTCATGATCTGAGAGCAAACCCCATTAAGTTATAACATAGTCTAGCAAAATAACCTTTTGGAAATTTTTGCACAGCAAAGTGGACGTGTATTTTGGGAATAAATGTAAGTAATTAAAATTATTCTTTGCTTTCTTTGCCTTAATTCTTACTTATATGGAAAGATATGCCACAAACATCATCTAGTACTTATTTATACAATGAAGATGTATGTGCTTGCTAATACCTTACAAACTGTTGATTTATGCCTGATAAAATAATTAAATTGCCTTTCATGAGATGAAATTCTAGGAAGAGCAATGAAGATTATTATTGTAATTTCCTATCATTGTAATGATTCACGTCATATTAGTGGTTACAAAGAAGCAAAATAAAAGTAGAGTCTAAAGTAAAGTATTGGATAGTCTGATGATCTAGCACAGGGATCTGTAGTTCTGGGTTTGGCTACTTCCTTTATTTATTTATGTAATTATATATGTAAGTAATCAGCTAGGTAGGTATTTAGAACTGTTGTTCTTGGTTGTAATTAGAGTTCCTCATTCTACATTGATATACTGTGTGAGTGAACAAGTCACTTGCAACTGTGTTGTAGTGTCATCCCTTGAAAGAAACAATCATATTTAGTAAGATTATATGGTTACTGAATAAATAAAATACTAAACACAGGAAGATGAGAATGTGGAAAATAAAAGAAATAAAATAAATAAATACAATAAGTATGAGAAAATGCAGTTCTTTAAAAAAGTGATCTCATCAAAAATATAAAACAATAAACTTACTTTCTGTGCTTTCATGCAGTCTGATTTAAGACTTTTATTCCTTTTGTAAGAAACAGGGAAAAAGTAATTAAATAATGTCACCTTATTTAGTACAATTAAATATTATAAGTATGATATGTAGATTTGGACAACAAATTAGCATGCATTCTATGAACACATATTTCCCACACTCATTGTCACTGAGAAAGAGTGGAGGTTACAGGCATTAAGAATCCAGATTGTCTCTTGAGTCTTGAGTGTATGTTACTTTGTAACACTACTACATATGAGTTTTGAAAATAAAAAAAAAACTTAATTGGCTTGATGCAACAAGTAGAAAATGGTTTACTTCTTATGGCATTATAAGCAGTAAACATAAGAAACACACATGTATCATATGTTAGAGGAGTAAACTAAATATGGATTGAAATTCTAATTTTAGACAGTATTAACAAACATTTTGATAGGCCTACTACAGGTGCTTGCATTCTAGTAACCCATGGCATATCTACTCACTGCTTAAGCCTATTCTCCATTTTCTACATAGTCCTCCCAGCCCCTGATTCTATAAACTACATTGCCATACAATGACCTAAACCTAAAACTCCCACCCATTTTCAAACCTGATTCTGCAGCCGCTTACCCTAAACCTCCAGTCCCTTTCCCTAAATTTAAGCTTCCTGAATTCTCCCTAAACCGAAAACAATTACCCCCTTCCTTAAACCTAAACCCTGGATCACTTTTTAATGCTAAAACTCTTCTGCTGTTCCCCAACCTTAAAATCTCCCTCCTATTCCCTAATCCGAAAATCCTTCTTCTGATCTCTATCCCAGTGTGTATGAGTCCTTGGCTTTGAGGGAGTGGGTTTTGTGACTTGGGACCTGACCACCTGCAGAACACCTAATTTTGACACATAGAACAATGAGATTAATTTAAGAAACATATATGTAATTGCATTAAATGACTCTGCAAACATCTCCCAAGGAACATATCAGAAACTTCAGAAACTTCAGTCTAGATTATATAAAAATTATATGGTTTCCCTAGATTTGATGAACTGCATAGCTGATGAGTTCAGATTAGTTTATTCTGTTCACTGATTTAATTCAATTGATTTTATGTAGAAAATCATCAATGCTTTTGTGTGTTTGGGCTCCTGTTTTTTTTTTCCCTATGGTTGTGTGACTGTAGAGTTGGCATAGATAAGTGAGCAGGTATGGATGCAAAACCACCCACATGCATGGTGGAAAATATGTTTTGTTTTTTTTTTTGTTTGTTTTTATTGATTTGAAACATCAACTGGTTTGTTTCCTTGAATTGAAACTTCATTGACATCTTTTTTAAAACATTGGGAAAGCAAACATCTGTACCAAACAAAACCCATTTTAAGTAGGAGCCTACATTAGCAGGCAGACTGAATTTGCTGTTTACTGTGGATAGCAACTTAATGCAGAGTGCATTTTCACAACATTTAACTTGCAGACCAAATAAATGGATAATACTAGCATAATAACATTATGTTTGAATAAGCTGGTGCATAATTGCTTTTTAACTGTCTAAAATACATTTCATTGTTTCTTGTACTAAAATGATGATGATAAGTGGACCACGGAATATTCTTGGAAATATCAGTCACGGTGGTTCTACTAAAATAACTACAAATTAGCTTTAGTATTCGATATGCCGTTAATTTTAAGAGGACTGATAATAAATGATTGCATAAACAACTTTACAAAATTAATCATTGTAATCAGAAGCCAAAAAGAATAGACCAACCACCTTGTGAACCACAATTTATTCCAATAAGTTGAGTGCTTTCTTCCCCACTAAAGGGACTTCCTCAGAACAATGTAAAACAAATACCCAGCTCTTTTTATACTCCACCCTAATTAAACAATTAAGTCACTGATTATTAAAACCATCAAAAAATACATCAAGTAATACATTCAAAAGTGCATTTAAAACAGACAAAACACATTCACAAATTGTAATTAAAAACTTTACCATGAAACTTCATTATTTTTATATATGACTAATATATAATATATAATATATATATATATATATATATATATATATATATATATATATATATATATATATATATAATGTTGGATTAACCAACATAATTTATATGTCCCTCATTACCCCAAATATTACGCAACTTTAAAATACTAGAAATAGTGATCATTTCATTTATTCCAGGGTAATGGGAAGAATTTAAAAACAGTTGCCGTTTTAATTCCATAATATCTAGATGCACATCTAATATTCTTCCCTGCACATCTTTTTGCAGCTGTTGCACCACCATAAATTTAAACTTATGTCCTGCATTTGTATGTATATGTCTGTACAATGGACTTGTGATTGTATTATTCCTTATGTCACCTAAATGTTCACCTATCCTCACTTTAAATTTCCTACAGGTTTTCCCAATATAAAATATGGGGCAGTCCTGACATTTAGCCATATGTGTCACATTGGTGGAATTACAGTTAAAATGTCCATTTATACATATTGTTCTTCCATGTAACTTAAAATCTTTCCCTGTTTCCAAAATGAATGAACAGTACATACAACTACTGCACTTGAAATTACCAATGGCTCTGTTAACTGTTACCTTCTCAACCCTCCTTTCTAAAATGTTCTTGAAATATCTGTCTTTCCTATATATTTTGGCTTCTGATTACTTGGTAAAAATTAGTCATTGCTCATATCGACTGATTGATTTAAGAGCCGTTCTAAGGAGAAGTCTTGGCAACATTTCAGATGTTTCAGAAGTTAATTCCTATAGCTTCACATGCGGTATACTGTGTCACATGTGATGCTAATGTAGCATTTACTGGGATGTTTGCCCTGTAAAGGAGATTTATATTAAATATGTTGATAAATACATTCTTGATTTAAACATATACCATCTAAAAAGTCTAGTAGGAGGGATTGATTTATTAGTAAACATTTATTTACCTTGATAGTTGTCATCTAATTTACCTTCTACCCTCAAGGATCTTTCAAATAAAAATATGGAAATACTCAAACAAGCATATATCATAGTATTGCTTTTCTGACATGATATTGTGATGTTTTAAAAATACTCTGAATATGAACATTCTTACCAGTACAATGCTTGAAAGAAAGAGTAAAAAGAAGCTGGTCTATTTTTACTGTTGATAGTGAACACCTTGTAGGACCAAAACCCAAGGTGGTCTACAAAAAAGCCCCTTGCTTTAAGGTGTTATTAGAAGAATCGAATTTCACTAAACAAATGAGAAAGATGGCTAGATGTGGAAGCTGCAATTATTGTCGGTTTATGATGGAAGGGGCCTTTGTTACAGTGCCCAGTTTTAGAAAGATTTCAAAAATAGATTTACATGCAACAGGAGGAGAGTGATTTATTTAGCCCTCTGCTCTGATTGCTCTGCATTCTATATGGGGAAAACTAAGAGAACCTTCAGGCAGAGTCTTGTTGTGTCTTTCGGCTTTTCCCAGTTAGGGGTCGCCACAGCGGTCCGCTAATGATTGCCAGTAGATTTTTACGTACCGAGTTGCCAGCTCTGACGCACAACCTTCAATGAAGGCACTCATGCAAGTCTCCACACAGAAGACGCTTTAACTGAGAATCAAACAGGACAACGTCTTACTGTGATGCGACAACGCTACCGCAGCACCACCACCGCAGTAACCAAACTTCAGGCAGAGTCTATGAGCATCGATACATTAGAAAGGGGGATGAACATAATGCCTTGGCCAAACATGTCAAAGGAAATCCAGGACATACATTTAAATTCAGTGTTACTGACCAGGCACAACTAGGGGAACAAGGTGGTCCTCTGGATGACTAACTCGAATTCCTAGAATTGAAGTGGTAATTTAAAACCAGTGCCACTCAACTCCCAGGACTCAATGACTTTGTTTCCATCTCCAGCTTACTTAGATTGAAGGCATCAAATAATTTATTTTTCACACTTTAGATTATACTTCCTGGATATATCAGCTTAATCTATGAGCAGCACATGAAAGCAGCCATGTCCAGTCAGAGAACGTTTTTTTACCATTTAAATAACTAACTTCTTTCAGATGTTGTAATGGGTCACTATTCTCAAAGCATCCACTTTAGAACTGTACTTTATTTAAATTATTCCTAGCTTTATGTTGGCACATCTGGCTCTAACCCAAACCTTGAGATTCATTTTTAAAGTGATTTGTAAGAACACTCTTTTAGAACATTGTGTCAGTTAGCTGAAACGTCACACCACCCCAACACATTTTCTTCAGGGTATAGTATATGTTAGTTAAAATTTTCTTTTCTTTAGATCAAAATCACTAATATGCATACACAACTTAATTTTGTTTTCACTTTATAGGAGTTTATCAGTAATTCCTTTCAAAATCAGAACATTTTAAATCCTTTAGCCAGTCAGCTAGCTAAGCAATAAAATAATACTTTTCAATAGCTTAATGAAAGCATTTTCTGAACTTTTTCACAGGACTGCATAAAACGACACATTTCTATAATCCATTATTATATTACACGATTCTTCCTTTTATTGACAATACATTAAAATGATTCAATCCAGTGTCTACATTTGTTAATGTGTATGCAGTCATTGAATTTTTTCATGAATAAATATTTATTCCTGATTATGAATTAACCTATAAAGATAACCTTTGCTCGTCCTAGTACACCATACTGGACCCCTAAGCTCCCTTGCATCTAAGGAAGCAATGGCTAGTAACTCAGATCTGTTGGAGGAGCAAACCTTTAGCCCCTTGCACACAGATGCACATCTGAGAGTCACAAGTCATACAACATAGCATCAAACTGCAGCAGTGAGATGTGACTGTACTCCCATCTTGTCTGCATTAGCACACTGGTCACACGCCTTGTGGTCTTAATGACACTGACAGCTAGTATCAACATATTTGAGTATTGCATTGCCCCCCAGTAGCAATCCACAACCACTGACTGCCATGTTTCACCCTAGGTGAACAGGGATGGCCTTTTAGGGTGTACAAGCATGGTCCTGTTCTTTCATCCTTTCCCTATCACAGGCCATATTGAGACTTGACATTACAAGCCAACACAGTGAGCACTGCCACTGGACATGTCACGTCAGCTCAGCCATGCCACTGGAGGATGTGATCCCTGACTCGCAACAAAAAAACAGAATATGTGGCTACCATGTTTAGGTCCCATTACTCTACCATATGTTATAGTGTTGCAGTCACCAACCACTGTGTTTTCCTTTCCTGTGCAAGTGATGATGACTGTGCCTTGCTCTCCCCTTATCAGTTTGGTGTTATCTAGACCACAGTTTGACCAGTCCATGCGATGTGCTGCATAGCGTGGGTGTATAACAGCACACATCACTGTATTCCATCTTGTCAGTGTCATGGCCCGTAGCTGCAGACCAGATGCCACTTTTGTGCTAGTGATACAATTTATTGTACCCATAGGTATCTTTGCATTGATGCTGATGCTGCTGCAGATTCATCCCTGGCTTTCTACCCTACCCTTTTCCTACTGTTATAACTAGTATGGAATGCCCTTCCGATATGTTCACTTGCTTCTCCGTCTGTTTATGCAGAGTCATGTTGTGTAGAATGATGCACAACTAAAACCTTGCAACAAATGTCTGGATTGTATTGAAGTGTGTCTCCTAAGGAGTCTAGACATCAGAAGAAAAAGTTCACTAGTCCAAATGTATGCACCACTATTTTTAATATTTCTGTATGGTATTTGTTATAGGCAGTTTCCTACATGGTCTGGGGTTGAGAGTAAGGGTCATTAACCACAACTGCACATCATATCTGGCATTGCTTGTTCACTTGATACATGAGAGCTTAGACCTGTCGGTTTAGGACATATGTTCAACTAAAAAACAGATGACCCTGTGGAAGGTCCCCTCACAGGAACCTTTGGTTTAGGCCTGATATGTGTTAAATGTGTTAATCATGTAAACATTCCAAGTGGTGTACGGACACATTATAAAAAAAAACTATAAACACGACAAGACTATACAGCAATTTAGGAAGAGGCAGCCCTTCCTGTTTAAGTATAATAGGTCTTCTGGACCAGAAGGTCCTTGATGGCAACATGTGTGCAATTTATTTCTCCCAGGATGTTAGGAAACTGAGCTATGTCAAAAAATGCATTCATGGTGGTGTTTCCTCCTCTGTTGTCATGGAAAAACAGTTATACTTTCTCACATGCAGTAGCATAATCTCTTGGAATTTTGATTCAAGAAGCTGACACCTACGATGTCATTAATGTGTTCCCCATATGTTACTGAAAGTTCTTGTTGCTAAGATAGTTAATCCTGCAAATTTTTTAGTATACACAAGAATGGTCAAACCATGCAACTGTCTCAGTTTGGCTCGTGGGCATCATAGTTTGACTTGGCCCTTGTAAGCTCCCTGTAATCTCAGAAACAGTCAAATTGGTGGTGTGTCAGGCACTGTCTGTTCTTTGTCCATTGGAGTGGACAGCCATGGTGTGCCACATTGTGAGCATTGATTCTTACAGCAGCTACTAACACGTGGCTGCTCCTAGCATCACTTCTGTGATGTACAGTATGAATCCTGTCTCAGTTTTGCCAGTTGGCGCTGAGGGTTAAGGAGTTAATAATAAGTTATTTCCCTTAGTCCAGTTATCCATGGTTTGATTCCCTTAGTCTCTATTGTCTAACTTGGTGGCTCTGAGCCATTTAACCAGTCAGTGTTCCCAAAGGCTAAGTCTGAAGAAGGTCTGTGGAGATCAATGCTCTGCCCTGGTTAACAAATACAAATAAAATAAAATCTTAGTAGCCTATACTTATGCTTGTCTGAATGGGTCAGTCCCTTCAAGTGTTGTTATTTGCATATTCTGCGTACTGCACATCAGGTTCTTCATTTCCATGACACAGTGAAGTCATTAGCATGTTCTGCATGCCACATTGTTCTGATCCCTACACACCCATGGTGTCTTAGTATTGCCCACACTATCATGTAGCCACTCATAAATGAATTCCATCAAAAGTCTGATTAAACAATGGTTCTCGCTGTTCATTGTTATAATAGATGTTTTAATGTACTTCGCATGGAAAATACTGGGTTAAGCAGGAATGTATGCTTGCCTGTTTTTCTTTGGGACATCTTTGATCTCTGCAAATCTTATGGCTTTGGAACACTGACCATAACTCTTCCTACCAACCCATTAGCTTACAGTGACCATCGTAATCTTGCCTTTTTATTTGTCAGACCTTGTGGTTTGTAAAACCATCTGAACTGAAGACTGCTGAAGGAGAGCCACTGGCAGTGTTTATTGTCCTTCATATCCCAAACAAGTCAATAATTCAAAAGAATCTGTTCAAGGCATACCACTCATCATGAACAAAACTGCTTTGGATTGATTTTCACCTAAACAAAGGCTAAGCTTAATGAAAAAAATGTCAAACTTTCTACCTAACAAAAATTTTAAGAGATGATTTTTTGTAGTGTGCTGTACCCTTGATAGGAGGAAGGGCTTCTCTCCCATATCACCTTACTTAAATAAACCACTTCTACAATCACACAACTGTAGAGAAAAGAAAAAACACCACCCGCAATGAATCACTGCTGCTGTACAATAGAAATTGCATCAGCAGAGACATTGTTTTCAAGAATGGTCCTTGATGAGTTTAACATCTGTGAACATTCATCATACATTTGACCACTGGCCAAGTAAAAGAATCTGTAGTAGATGCAATAACATGCTACATAACAGCATTTTGAACGGTTCGTCAGTTAACAAAATTTTTACTATATTCATGTCCATAAAAAGCTATGTTGATATTTGTCCATGTTCCCCTGAATAATTCAGATATTTGGATCAGTATACACAGATGATGTTGAATATTGCTTTGAGATAACAATCATTCACAGATTTTCCTTTTTTAATTTATCTATTACGTGTAATGAGATTTTTGTCTATATCTTTAATTTTCACAATCCATAAATGGGTATTAATCCTTTTTCATCTTTTAATCAACTCTTGCCATGACCAACATTGTTTCTTTTAACCAATACCTTCACTTGGTAGAAACAGCTACTTCTTTTTTAACATACATCATACCTTTTTATTCTTCTAGCATTACTATTTCCTTCTTATGCTACATGCTATCAGTACAAATTCCTTCACTTACTGTTCTATGTCTATTCATGGGTAAGTACTAGGCTAGCTGACTTATGGTCCATTTTCCCTTTTTTTTGTGTGCTCAAAATAATCTCATTTGGTTAGAGAGCAGCCTTACCCATTCCATGGTCAATAATAATATATTATGCCTTAGTGAGAATAACTGGGATGATAACATAGATTTGAGGGGACCCTTGCATGTGATAAAGCGGGTTCAGTACTAAATATCGAAATTTGACAATCCTGAGACTCTGAATTCAGACTCCCAGAATCTCAAGCTTGTGGAATCTCAAAATAAAATAAAAAAACTACAACACAAAAGCAAGCGTAATAATGTTTATGCAGGGGGGCAAGCCCCCCCTGCACCCCCACACCCCTTGCAACTTAAATATACCAACTCTGAGATCACACTACAGTGGAGAGAATGGCAAACTTCCCATTCCACACTGTACGGCAATCTCCATTCACTGCTTTCGAGATTCTACAATCTTGAGATTCTGGGTGTCGGTATTCAGAGTCTCGGGATTGTGGAATTCCTATATTTATTAGTGAACCCGATAAAGCATTTAGCAACTGTCTCTGTCCATAAGTAGTACGAGGCCAGTCCTGGGATATCTTTTCTGTTACCCATCTGTAGATATAAGTTTTACTTGAAATTGGACAGGAATGAGCATTGTTTTATATGGATGGGGATTCTGTTCCAGAGCAGCAGTATCCTCTGCAAAATATGCCTGTCCCACCAAATCATTCTGATAATGGTGCAGAAGAGGTTTAGAACCCTAGACTGAGTATTTCTGATGCCATTTGACTTGTCGATATGGAGTAAATCTAGCAGTACTTGGTAAGAGGATGCCTTGTATACCAGACCTAGGTCACCTCTTACCAGTCTGTAGGATACCAAATATCATGACAGGATTTTGAGTAGGACATGTTATTTAAGCCTTGTATCCTTTTAGTCAAGTATTCTGTGGGTATTCTAGTTGTTGCATGTGTCTGAACAGATACGTGCCAAAGGGGGCATTATATTTATTCAGTGACTGTCCAGATTAGGGCTGAGTAAAGGGGGGCAATGACATTCTTAGATCTATACATAATCCCTTTGTTTATAAGTTGTGCCATATAGAAGGATTTTCTTACAACGATAGAGACATTTTGGTCAAAAAGTTAGTTCACTGTCGATATAAGTTCACAAGTCCTGAATAACTGGGTCAACTCTTAGGGGCATATTGCCAATTTGGTAGTTCCCTGTGGTAGATAATTTCTGAATGGATACAAATAATGCATTTTTGGCATTTAGCTTCAGACCATGATTTTGACACTAGTTATTTATTTTAGACAAACATTGCTGCAAGATAAATAAGTCATTTGAGTATTAATGACTGCTCCTAGCTTGCAGTCATCTGCAGACTTAGTCAGCCAGAGCCCTATGCAATTGATTTTTACCTCAGAAAACTAGATGCTAAAAAGGAGAGGTCCAAGCATAGAACCCTAGGGGACTAGTCTCTTTGTGGGGGTAACTTCCCCTATTTTGATTATATGTGAACCAGTTGACAATCTAGTGGGTGACATAGGGGTTTATTCCCAGTTCGTTTAACTTTTCTACTATGCCTGAGTGAGGAATTATGTCAGAAGCTTAGGCCAGGTTGAGGTATGCATTGTGTACTGTTTTACCTTCATCCATTGCTCTGATGACATTTTCAAAATAATCCACCAGGTTGAGTAAGCATGAGCTCCCTTAATAAATCCAAACTGAGACGGATCTAGTATTTGGAAGTTTCCTATGTCCCGAGTGATTAATTCCACAATAAAGTCAGACTTATGGGTCTGTAACTGCCTGAGTCTGTAAAAGATCCTCCCTTATGCAGGGGTAAATGACTGTAGTTGTTCTCGATTCACTTGGTACAAAATCTGTGTGGAGGCAGAGATAGAACATTGTTGTTAGGGTAGTGGCTAAATCATGCTTCATGCTATTTAAGATCCATCTATGGATACTGCCAGGACCTGTTGATGCAGTATTTTTAGCTTTTGATTGCACGTTTAGGCCTTGGTCTTGTGTGATAGCTGGAGGTGAGCCATTTTCAGGTATATCCAGGGACAGATGGATGGGAGAGAAGGGCTATGTTAGAGCTAAATTTATCGGCCAGTAGGTTAGCTAAATCTTCAGCCTCAGTGTAGGTAACATCATTCACAATTAGCTCATCACATTGCTGTATTGTGCTTTTGAGATTATGCACATATTGTTTTTGTCTTTGGTAGCTTTTTTTAGCCTCAAACTTGGCTTTGGTGGATTTTATTAAACTCCTGGGTTGTTTGTTTATTTCAGTAGCAACAAGGGCTCTAACATTCTGGGAATAACTCTTTTTTACATTTATTCAAAGTTCTTTTCCTTTTATTATAAAGCTTGATTTGCCCTGCACTTATTCCAATGGGTTACAACTGCATCTATCTATCTGTTTGCATGCTGGTATAGTGAGTGTGGTGGTGTACATTTCTGCATATTCAGTGGCATTAACTGGGTTTGGTGGGGATTTGAAACTTGCCAATGTATCACATAGGAGTAGGTAGTTTGTCTTAAAGAAATTTTTAAAGGCACCTTGGATGGAAGGGATCTCTGGTTTCAGTTTTATTACAAAGGAGGCTACCTTATGGTCAGAACTAACAAGTGATGAAGATACAAAAGGGATAGTGCAAGATGCTCCCATTTTTGTAAAGACAAGATCCACGATGGTATTCCCCATAGTGGGTACTCTGACTAATTGCTCCAGGGCATTTGTATTGACACAAGAATCCCCATGCTTTTGCACTAGTGGTGGTGTAGGTTTCCCAGTCTCTAGATGGGTAATTTAGATCACCAAGGAAAATGGAATTGTGCTTAATGCTAAGTGATTCTAGTTGTGACAGATAGGATTAGTGGCTTTCCTTCATCATACAGAGAGTTCTTTAGCTAGCTAATACATGGTTGGGACCTTTTTGTTTTAGTGTCTGTGTCAGTGCGGTTACAGCTGCATTTTTACTGCTCATGCCTAAGTCATCGTATTTCATTTTATTGTTGTTTTTCATTCTCCTTTAGGGATCTGTGTCTCTTCCTAGTATCTGTTAATGACTTGTGAACCACTGCTTCACTCTCTGACTGCCATCTTTCAGTTGATGTAAGACTGACTTAAGGCTTTCTGAGCTTGCATCAGCCTCCTGCTTGGCTTGTTCTGTTGTTTTTTTTCTAGCGATTTCTAATGATGCTGAAAGTATTTTTCACAAGCTCACTGACTGCTTCATTGATAGTGTTAACTCCTTAATGATTCCATTGTTATAATTAATCAGGCTTAATTTGTTTCTTTAGGATTTATGTGAGATTTCATGTCATTATTATCTTTTACCTTTACTGGATAATGTAATATCCCATGACCTTGGAATATTAATATATAAGTCATAGGCGCAGTGGTGCAACAGTTAACACTGTCACCTCAGAGCAAGAGGTTCTCTGGTTCGATTCTCAGCTGGGGTGCCTTCTTTGCGGAGTCTGCATGTCCTCCCTGCATTTGCGTAGGTTTCCTCCAGGTGCACTGGTTTCCTCCCACATTCTAGAAACATGCATCTGGAGCATTTCTCCCTGGGCCTCCGTTAAAAATAGGCTCTGTCCTAGTCAGACTTTTCCAGTCAACTAATGTTAAATAAATAGACAGCATATTCATATCAAAGCCACATGTTTATTGTCATCTAATGTTAACCCACCCTCTCTTAATCTGGTCATCTTTCTTTTCAGTACTGTTTCATGTCCTGATTTTTCCCGTATATCATGATATCACAAGTTTAAGTCCTCACATTTTGTAATAGTCAGATGCTGAAGTAACTTACAACTTTATTTTCTTGCATCCCATTAGCTTTACATATTTAAATACATTTTCAAATGCTCTTGCTTTCTGGATTGACAGTAACCTAATCTGTTCTGGTTTGCTGAATAGACTTGCTCTGCCCAACACATTTACAATATATTCTATACAAGTATGATGTATCTGTATTATTTTCTTACATATTCAAGTATCAATGCAACCCTCATTTCACCACTCTTGTCTAATTTGGTAATTATATCAAAAATTCATATCTTTAATAATTTTACATGATTAAATCATTAGCTCCACTGCTTCTCATTGTCTCACCTACTTACCAGTGTATCAAGATCACTGTCTTTTTGTTATTCTGATGACACTATTCAGTAGGTGCATTATCCTTAATGACTTGGCTAGGGGTAGCTGAAGGAATCCAATGGGACCAAATTCAATAAAGCCTACACTAAGTCTACACTAAATCTACACAATATGTATTCAAGAACATTCTTAGCACATTTTGTGCGCTTTCTAGTCACTCAGAAAGATCACACTGTGTACATTTAGTCTACACTTTGTGGTAACCTTTATGAATCCCCATCAATAGTTAAAGCTGCAAGAATATCAGCAGGAAAACTAAAATTAGGAGGAAGAAGCTGTTATGCCTGCGTTGTGTGTTCACTCAGAGAAGTGTATACTTAGTGTAGGCATTATTGAATCCCATGGTTTTCACATCTTTTAAAAAGGGGGTTGATATTACTTGTAATGTTATCCAGATAGACAGCTAAGCTAACTGAACAACATGTATAAATACACTTACTGATTTTGTAACACAGGTTCACGATTTAAGTTGCTGTAAAGGACAAAAGTCAGTATGTTTACAGACTTTCCCCAGTCTAACAACATCATGACCTCTTGGTTTAACAACTTTATGACTATTCTTGGTCTTGTTGAGGATAATACTCATTTATATCTATACACAATTGTGTTTTTTGCTGTGTCACTTTATTTCATTTTTGTGTTTTTTTTTTTTTTAATCTTCCTTAAATATGACCTTGTATTTTCTCCGAGTCTCTGTGTCTGTCATATCTGTTCTGTACATACTTTGGTTTGTTGTTCCAACTGTTGCTTTTAAATGCTTTAACAAAATGATTTATTTCTTGTATATGGCATATTTCTTTCCTTTTGCTGAAAGTGAATATCTGTTTTGGATACTGGTCCCAACAATATT